>NW_024572935.1:0-28542 GCF_018153835.1 Drosophila eugracilis | reverse complement strand
AAGCTGACGGCTCACTCCACGACTCCCCCGACTTCATCTTATCTGCAATCAAGAGGCATCTTTTTGTGGCAACACCGCTCCACTACAACAGATGAAAATGAATTGGTTGGCTTAGAGTTGCCGAAGGATCAAGTTCACCTTGGCCTTGCAGAAGTCAATTTTACTTTGCGCGTAATAATCCATTTTATTTTACTTCAGGAAAATACAACAACCGAAATAGAACATTTTTTTTGCGTCAAAAATTACCGGTTTTCTATTTTCGTTTTCTTTTCTTTCTCGCGAATCACATTAATGTTATTAATTTTTTTAAATTTGCGGCGAAAAAAATGTTTTTTAGTTTGTTTTCGGCGAACATCAACGGTTTAGTAAACAATGCACTATTGCTCTCCGCGACTAATGTATTTTAATTTGTTTTTGGCGAAATGAATAACCAAACAACAACGAATTGAGAAATCCTGTAATTCCTTCTATAGATTTATAAACAATTACTAATGTTTTCCGCGCCGATTGTTTTTAAATTTGTGTTTGTCAAAAAAATGCCCAAACAGCGTAAATTGAGAAAACAAGTAATTTTTTGTATCGATTTAAAAAGAATAACAAATGTTTTTCGCGACGAATGCAGTTTACGGAATAATAAATAAAAAAAAAGTTGTATAGTTATTGTTTTCCGATTTAAAAAATCCATCGGGGTCATTAACTGATTTGCGGAAGAAAACGAATTTGCCACCGTATTTAATTGAATACATGAAAGGTTTAATTATCACAAGTATAAGTTCTTTATTACGATTATGACCGGAACTGCTGCGACCAAAAAAAGAGAACGCTCTCTTACAAAACTAGGCGAATATGAGAGATTGGTAACCAAGAGCGGATTAAATACAATTTTGATCTGTCGACGGACCATTAAGGCATTTAATATTTCATAAAAGATTAAAGTTAAATAAAGCAATTTTAGGAACGCGAAACCCAACTGTGTATTTGACATATTGAAATAATTTACAGACTTGACTTTCTCATCTTTTAAAGTTGATTGATACCATATTGACATGGGATTCCCTTCAGGCTTACATTTATGGAAATGGAAATATGATGATTCCACGTGAGCTTCGCAGCAGTCAGTCGTCTGACTGATTTTGCAGGTTTCCAACGCAGCGATCTTTGACTAGTTTGCGAAGCTGAATTCAATTAAAGCAATAAGAAGTTTACGTTGGGAGGATGATTGTCCTTCTTTTGTCTTCTGCTTTAGAAACTAGGGATAGCGATATTAATAAGAAAATAATTTAACGGCGATTGCAGGACCTATTTACGACTAATCTGGTTCTCTTTATTCTGAATACCAAATTGAACTAACTAATATTTTACTGTGCAGAAAGAAAGCTTTGGTCATTCGGTGCGTTTAAGAATCACGCCACAGTTGGGATTTTAATCTCTATAATTAAAAAACATTTGGTTTAGACTTTTACGAACCCGATCCTGTATAGCAATATCGGTGCTTTTTTGCGAGATCTAAGCAGCAGACTAACCAGGGTGAACCGCAAGACCCTCCGTCAGAGCAAGCACGAAGAAATGTTTTCAGATCTTGATTCAAGTACTGAAAGTAATACTAAGGTCTGGAACAATAAGCAATAAATCTCCGGGTACATTCCGGTACTCACTATTTTGGCTTGGATGCCAGAATGTACTCCGGAATGTAACCGGATTTGTTTTTAGCAAACTTTACTGTTTTCTATTCCGAGTGACTTTTTCATTCTTTTTGATTCACCACAATCAGGAAATACTTCGGCGATGTAATATTTGATAAATAAACATATTTTTTATTTAAATAAATCTAAAAACGCAGTAGAGAACCTAAGATAGTGTTATGCAATTCCCTTAAGCCTGGGCTCAATACTTTGAAATTTATCCTGTATATCAAGTTTACCATTCATTAACAGCTGCTTGCATACAAACCATACAAACCGTAGAGCGGATGGCATGTTCTTAAAATATGTATATAATATAAGCAAGAAGCCCGTAGTGAAGCGTCTATAAGATTCCAGTCAATGTTTTATCCAATTTTTAAATATTTATTGAAGTTGACCAAGCGCTACCTTATGTCAGGAAAAGCATGTTGAATAACTGATGGTGACGCCACTGCCTAAGTGAGACCTTATAGCTAACATTCCCACAATTTATAAATCGATAGGTATTGACATAAAAGTATTATACTAGGTCAAACAGTTTCACTCCGAGCTTCAAAGAGTAAAGACGTGCAACTAACCTACGCTCCAAGCGACAGCTTATCAGTTTAATGTATAAATAGATCACCCGATTCGCAACAACTTCGTACACTATTACAAATAAAACAAAAAACACAAAGAACAAGAGAACTTACATACACGTAGTAGGGCCCAAGCCCAAAAATCACCGCAATGTCTCGACCACCCGACCGTCCGCTGACAATGATAAATTTGTTAACAAGTGAACAAAAATATATTATTATAAGTAGAACCGACAATGAATCTTTCGAAAAAATATCGCCGTTTATTATAAAAAAAGTGGTAGACTTTACCTGTAATGGAACAGTCGAAATGTGTAAAAAAACCAGATCTGGCACCCTTCTTATTAAAACAAAAAACTATATGCAAGCACAGAAACTTCTTAAAATACAATCTTTCCACAACTTCCCGGTCCACGCTGAAGAACATAAAACAGTGAACTCCTCTAAAGGCATTATCTACTCCAACGATTTACGGAACATCGAAGAAAAAGAAATCTTGAAAGAACTAAAACCCCAAAAGGTCCACAATGCAATGGACAAATCATGCCCCGCCTTTATTAAACAAAAAGAACTGACGGCTATTAAAATAACCCAAAAAGTGGAACACAAGACAGCCCACTTTATATACAACACACGTCATACACACCCACCAATGTCCTACGCCCAAACAGAAATAGAAACATAGAAACAAAAGTTAACACAAATACTACATCAAAAACAAACTCAACAACACCAAATAGTATTAACAGACAAGTTATCACCTACGAAGACTCCTCTGAAGAAACATAAACACTAGTGCATCAATTTTGCGACGACCTAAAACTTAAAATATTTCCAGTTAAATCAAATAAGTTAAGCACTACACTGAAATCAAAAGAAAAAACAACCAAAAAACTAAAACTGATAAGAAAA
The DNA here is from genome assembly GCF_018153835.1 of Drosophila eugracilis. NCBI lineage: Eukaryota > Metazoa > Arthropoda > Insecta > Diptera > Drosophilidae > Drosophila > Drosophila eugracilis. Next base: position 25,370 of record NW_024572935.1, on the reverse strand, counting down.
CTAAAAGCAAGATATCTGGAGATAAGTATACAATAAGTACCGATGAAGATTTAGAATTATAAAATTATACAAAATATAGTAAAAAAAATTATTAAAGTTCTACTTAGCCATAACCTATATTCTTATTCTTAATATGCTAAAGATATTACAATTAAATGTAAATGGATACCTTAATAATTACAACCACCTACAAATACTTATAAAAAAACACAACCCTAAAATAATCTCCCTTCAAGATACCCACCTCCACTCTACCCACAATATCCCCATTCCAATCAACTTTACTCTATACAGCACTAACAATTCTAATAACCCCTATGGCGGAGTAGCTCTTTTACTCTACAATTCATTGCAACAACAACAAGCCCAAATTGGTAACATTAGCTTTGACTCAATAGCCGTAACAGTAAATTCAAAAATCAAGTTCACCATAATTTCTAGTTATATACCACCAAACAAAAAATTCACTTTACAAGATCTGCACAACACTTACCATATTGACACCCCAATCTTAATAACAGGCGACTTCAATAGCTGGCACAATAGTTGGGGATCCCCCAAAAATAACACACGAGGTAGCATCATGTTTAAATTTATTAACCAGTCCTTATTAACAACCCTTAACAATGGCTCCCCCACCCACTTTACTAGACACCATACCTTTACACACATTGACCTCACCATTGCCTTCCCGAACTTAAACTACACTCCAGATGGTCCATTGACAGCCACCTCTCGGAAAGCGACCACTTCCCGATATAAATAGAAATTTTTGAAAAGGAGTCTACGGTCCTTCCCTCCAAACCAAAGTTCAACATTAATAAAGCCAACTGGCCCTTTTACCAAGCCTTAACAAAACAACTTTCCGATAACAAACCACCCAGCTCGCATATCAACCAAGAAACAGCCAATATATGCTCTTTAATACGACACAGCGCACACCTTTTAATCCCACAATATCACCCAAAAATATCCAAACAAGTTCCCTGGTGGGACAGCGATCTGAGAACACTAAAAAACAATAAGAAAATAGCCTGGCAGACCATGTGCCAAAATATTAACACAACCAATGTAATCAATTACAAAAAAGCTAATGCACAACTAAAAATAGAAATAAAAATAAAAAAACGCAAAGCTTTATTCGAATTCACCTCAGAAATAAATCCTCATACCCCTATCCCAATAATATGGAAAAAAATTAATAAGTTCTGCGGTTCTGCCCATATCCAAATTCACTGCCTTACTAACCCATCAAACACTTCTGAAATGTATACAAGCAAACAAGGCATTTCAAAAGCGCTATGCGAATACTGGGCAAATGCTTCTTTAAATAATAACTTCCATCCCACATTCAGATCCCACAAAGAAAACCTCAACTATAGTTTTACCCATGAAACATCCCCACTCGCCAGACCATTAGAATGTGATATTTCAATGATTGAACTGAGAAGCGCCATCAATCAACTCAAAGGAAAACACCAGGCAGGGACCGCATCAGCTATCAAATGATAAAAAACTTACCAGATCCAGTCATGCAGAGACTTCTCAAACTTTACAATAATATTCTGCACTCATATATCCCACAACAATTTAAAGTAAGCAACATAGTACCCATCTTAAAACCAGACTCAGACAAAACAACAATAACCTCCTATCGACCGATTTCCTTAAATAGTTGCTTATCCAAAGTCATGGATAAAATAATTTCCAAAAGACTATGGTGGCTAGTTAACAACAGCCAGCTACTCGATAGTCGTCAAATGGGTCTTAGGAAGGGTAAGTCGGTATCAGATTCTTTAGCATCGATAGACTACCTAACCCTATCGAGAAAAAACCATCTATCACTAATATAACTCGACTTCTCTAAAGCTTTTGACAAAATCGGAATCCACACAATAATAGACGAACTGGTAACCTGGAAATTAGGACACAGAATGATAAACTACATAGTCAATTTCTTGACCAATAGGAAAATTTGTGTTCAAATCCATAACATACAATCCCACCCTCTGCCACTAGAAAATGGAATCCCACAAGGATCTCCATTATCCGTTATCCTTTTTGCCATTGCTTACAACAAACTTAACAAAACAATAGGTCTCAACAAATCTTTCGAGTTTTCAGCATACGCCGACGACTACACAATATTAAAAAGAATAAGCAAAACAGATAACTCCTTGGACATAAATCCCTTACTTACAGACATTCAGGAATGGTGCGATTACTCCGGAGCAAGTCTCTCACTACCGAAAACAAAACACCTACATATTTGTCGAAAAAGAAAGTGCAATTTTACAATAATAAATAATTTCAATATTAAAAATGAAAAATCCCTAAAAATATTAGGTATCACTTTAACCAGAAAATACAAATGGGACGAACACATAGATAAACTAGTATTAAAAATAGCCAAAAGACTTAATATTATAAAAAGCCTTTCCAGCACAAGCTTCAACTGCCACATGAAATCGATAATTTATGTAATTAACTCAATTATTATGTCTAAAATTGACTATAGGCTATTCCTATATGGAAGAGCTCCAAAATCAAAGCTAAAAAAAATAAAAACAATTTACCACTCAGCTATTAGAATAGCATTCCGATCCTTTCGCTCCTCACCAATCCATAACCTACTCTAGGAATCCAACATCAAACCAATAGAACATAGAACCGAACATGCCATATTAAAAAACTTTAAAATGATTTCAGCTGCTAAAAAAACTCCATTAGAACTAATAACAAAAAAAATCACGAAAGCCAAACGACGCCCAAAACTTACATCCACAATACAAGAAACTATAGACAACTGTAAAGCAATACTTCTAGACCCAGTCCCTATAACAAATAAAAAACAAACTATACCAACATGGTCCTTCAACCACTCCAATATAAACAAATCCTTACATACATCAACTAAATCTAACACCCCGCCAATAGTCTACTATCAAAATTTTCTAGAAATAAAACACACCCTCAAACAACACACATTCCTATACACAGACGGTTCGAAATCGGAAAGCGGGGTAACCTATAGCGTAACCTCCACACAATCCATTTTAACCCAACAAATGCTCCCACCTTACTCTTCTATATTCACTGCCGAGATAGCGGCCATCCTTTACGCATGTAAATACGCAGAAAAACAAAAAGGAAAATTCGCTATATGCACCGACTCACTTTCTGCGCTCACAGCGTTAGAAAACCTCAATAATCCCATGTTTTACACACAAGAAATTATAAAGACTATCCCCAAATATATAAACAAATTCTCCCTAATATGGGTCCCAGGACACTGCAACATCACCGGCAACGAACTTGCAGACCAAGCTGCTAAGGAAGCTACTAATCGTCCATTAATACTGGAAAAAAACCACAACACATCAGACATTCTTAAGTACATTAACAAATATATGAAAGCCAAATTTGATTTAACCTGGAACCATACATCTCTACACTACAAAATTATAAACCCAAACAAGCAAAATGAAATCGACCTCTTAAGCGCAACCGCTCCTCGAATGGACATCATCAAATTTATGAGACTTCGTATCGGACACACTAAAATAACACATAGTAACCTATTTGATAAAACCCCACCTCCTACATGCCAACACTGCAATCATAATCTAACTCTAACCCACATATTCCTAGAATGTCCTCTCTACATTGAACAAAGAAATAAACTTCTCCCAAACAGCCTGAAAAATATATTAAACCCAAAAAATTTTGAAAAAACAATCGAATTTATCAAATCCATCCACCTCTACAATAATATATAATATTATATTACTCTCAACAAATTGTTAAACTAATCACACCAATGTACATTATGTACATGTACACATGTACATATAATATAATCTTACTTTTAATAACTATATTTAATTTTCCACTGTATAAACATAACACCTAATGTAGTAACCTACGATAAGTTTATTTACTCAACAAATATTCAGTCAGTTATAATAACAACTTAAGCAGAAGGCCACAGTAGCTATTGCTAAAAACAAAGCTTAAAATTATTCACACTTTGCAATTGTGGATAATTTCTATATAATAATAATAACAAAATACGAGGTCAAACAAAAACATAAATTTTAATATTACGGGTGTCCGCATTAACACAAAACACCTCGAATTGTGGTAGAACATTTTAGCTTTTATAGTTCCAGAAATATTAGCGTTTATGGTTTTGCGTTTTGTAGGCGTAAGGATAGGCGTAGCCAGATGGGTAAAAAAAATACACATTGGGGCCATAATAAGAAACTACATGCTTAATCTCAACATTCTATCCATTATGGTTGCGGAGATCTTAGATCCGACAAAAAGTGAAAACCGTCTATCTCTATAGGCGTAAAAGTAGGTTTGGCTAGAAGATGGTAGCACCTTAAGTTGCTCTGCCATTTCAAGATTATACATGCTTAATCCCAACTGTTTAGCTCTAGTAATAAGTAGGAACCTAAAGAATCTGCACGCTTAATTTCAACTTTATATCCTATATAATTTTTGAGATCTCAGCATTTTTGTTCCTAAAGTTCAACGGCACGGAAAATGTCGAAGAACGCTTTAGAAAAAGAGAGTATTAAGTAATACTTTAATTTAAAAATGATGGGATCACCGAATTTTTACGTTCAGCCTTTAAATAATTTTTTCAATGTTCTGAAGGATCGGTTGCTCACTCTTGATGGGATTGGTTCAGACAAAAATAAAGCACTTAGTACTAGAGCTATGCCTGGAGCTTTAAATTAAAATCACTTTTGGTTATCTGTTTTGCATGCAGATTAGACGAGATATATAGCCACATGCGAGTCGCTGATCCCTCGGGTCATCCTTTATTCGATCGTTATCGTTTTCGTAACGAAGTCGCATCGCTGCTAAAAACATAAAAACTAACACACTGCCCAACTTTTCTTAAACAGCATTCTGTCATCGCATATTTTTGATAATAATACATATGATTAAAGTTAGGCAATTATTACGCACACACAAACTCGATTCGCATCGCTTTTTCATATATACAGTTAGCATCGACTACTATACAGCTCTAAACTTCTCATGACGCCGAGATTTACACAATGTATTATAGCTCCTTGTTTTCGGTTCCGTTCTAACCTCTAATTCTATTCTTGCTTTCGTTGGCCTTTGTCAATTGCATCGTAAGGTTCGTGTAGTGATTTTCGTATACTCTTCCCAAAACTATTTCGTAATATGGCGATAATGATAATATAGCAGCCGAGCTAGTGCAACAAGCGCCAGATAACAAAGGGTTTTATCGGGCAAAGGCAAGGCCGGTTTTACTCCAACCTGTGGCATTAAATTCATTTTTGAGTGAGGGGCAGTTGGCAGAATTCAACGAAAGTGAATTACAGTTGAGGTTGGATTTAATCGAGCGAATGAATTTCGACTTCGATAACTCTCAACTTAACCTCAAACAGCTTGATATCACGGAGAAAAAATCCGAGGCACGTATTAAATTTACGATAGCATATTGTGAAAACAAAGGAAAAATCTGCTGCTATCTAAATTGTGAGAAGAAAAATCCTATGGCAAATTCAACCGAATTGCATGGCATCAAAGCCGCTTTTAAGGGCAATTTAAGGCATACAACACAACCGGAAATTCAGATTCCGAAATTTGGCGGAGCATATATTGACTTTTACTTTATGACTTTTACGTTATGCTCAACACGGCTGCGAGAACAAACGAGAACTGGTGTAAAAATTCCAGTATCTTCGTTTATGCTTGGACGGTGCAGCGTTAGATACAATTCCCTAGAACCTACAGAGAGGAATTTTGACAGAGCCTTGGAATTATTGACTTTTGGCACACGTTAGGTGTGCTACCAGGTGTGCATATGGGATCCGCGAGTAGTTTGCGCTAGGTGATCGACAACTTATATGCCTTTAGTACTATGCCAACTATGATGGCGTTTTAATCCATCTTATCGGATCGAAGCTGGACCACCGGAATCAGGAAAGGTTCCAAACACCTTTCAAGAAGGTGGGAAATGTAGCTAGCAATGGTCATCGCAGCACCCTTATTGCGTCATTATCAACATTGCCCTTTTGTACAATCAATTACCGATTCGATTCCAGTGCATCTAAATGTAAAGTATCGGAAAATCTCAAGCTTGCGGACTCTCTTCTATAAAAGTCAGCGCTAGCATCGGATAAGTCAGTTATATTTTGGCACAATCCGGTAACGCAAAGTACAGCGCGTCGCTTGTGACTACCGTTACGCAGTCAATTACCGATTAACATTCGTGCAAGCGCTGCAATGGCCGTAATCATTCTCTTGCTCCTGCGGAAACTGCACAGGACAGTCCTCAAACTTCTGGATGTAGCTCACCTTTGGTCGCCCAGACGCAGTACAGTAACCGGGACTCAAAAGAAGCATATTGCCCACAGATTTGGTGTATGTCCAAAACTCTAAAGGTACTTGCACAATTTGTCGTGTGCTATTGGTTAGCGGCTCTGAGCTATTCTACGTTTCTGAGCGATGCGTCAACGCACTTGTGCTCGCAAGCTCACCCTCAAAAATACTAGTTTCCGGAATATCTTCCGCCAGGGCCGAAAAGATAGAAGCAACGCTGCATATCATATCAATGTTGTCATTGCATACGATTGTTGTCGCAGCCCATCACTTCAACGGGACGACATTGATGAAACACCCTTAAGGATCTACGATGGTCTTCGATGGCCGATACTTGGTTTAACACATCTTAACCTGTAGACATTTTACTGGAAAATGGACAAATTTAGTCCGTTTTGTTAGGTGATAAAAAATTTGACACCGATTGAAATATTATTGCCGTCAGCTCGATCTTTGGATGGATAATCACCTCCGTTGCAATGCCGGATCCATTAACCTCCAACACACTCATGACTACTGTTGACATAAACGTCTCTCTTCAACGCTTTTGGGAGATTGAGGATAACACTGAGTATCCACAACGAGACCTTTCGCACAAAATGTGGAGCAGAACTTTCTGACCACAAATTTACGAGATCCAGACGGCAAATACATCGTTGAATTGCCTTTCAAACACGAATTCCAGGAGTTTGAAGACAGTCTGCAGGGCGTTGTCTCACGCTTCTATGCTCTGGAACGTCGCCTGCAGCGGGATATGGAGCTACGTCAGCCAAAATGTTTAACATGCCACACCACCCAGTTCTAGGATAGAAGCTGTGCGTGGTTTTAGACGGGTCATTTGAAGAAGTAAACGTCCACGCTCTAAATGACGCCTTAAACATCGGACCCAGCATACAGCGTAACCTTTTTCATGTATGCCTTCACTTTCGAATGCATAAGTTTGTGTTTTTGGCGAACATAGAAAAAGGATGAGGATGAGTTTCGCACAGCCTCAAAAATTGAGCTTGAGGACTTTTACGTAGACGATGTCCTCAACGGCGCTGAAACTGAAGATAAATTACTTAGCCGCCTCGACGAACGCATTCAGCTGATGTCCAAGGCTAAGTTTGAGCTTGGCAAATGGGTGCCACATCCGACAAGACGAGCTCCAAATAACTAGTGGGTTAAGATTTTAGGAATGCTATGAAATCCTTAAGACAACGCCCGGTCCTAAAGCTTCAAAGCTTCACTCTCTAAGGAGCCAGATGCTACTAAACGGCAAGTATTGTCAGTAGCCTACTGAATTTTGATCCCCTGGGTATTCTGGCGCCTGTGGTAGTACAGTTGAAGATTCTTTTCCAAGAACTCTGGCTACTTGATCTGGACTGGGATACAAAACTCCCACCGATGCTGGCTGAGTGGTGGCAGACCGGTCACGACGATATCAACTACATAACAAACCTAAGGATTTCACGTTATGTACACAACGAATCGGGAATAATCGAATTACACGGATTTTCAGATGCATCTATAAAGGCATATAACCCTGTTGTATACAGCCGTGTATGCAACGCAGACAGCACCTGCTTGGTGTCACTTATGGCAGCTAAAACACGCGTTGCGCCACTAAAGCAACAAAGTCTTCCTCGGCTGTGGTGGGAGGGTCCACATTGGCTACACGACCTGCTTGCTTCAAAGCTGCATAGCGGCAAAAATCCCAACATAGTTTTGGACACGGCCATAATGGATGAGCTAAAATTCTCTTTACTATCCAGCCGTATTGAATCGAAACCTGAAGCATCCCCGATTGAGTGTCTATTGCTTCGAGTTTCTTCCTGGACCAAGCTGATTCGCTGCACTGCTTATGCTTTACGCTTTATACATCGAATAATGAAGAGGAAATCAGCGAGGCCCGCATTTGTTGTGTAAGGCAGGCTCAAGAAAGCTCCTCATCCGATCTACACTTGTTGCAAAGGGGAAGAGCTGTGGCAAATTCGTCAGCACTTCGAACACTCTCACCCTTTGTTCCCAAGAACGTCCTGCTTCGTGTAGGTGGGCGCCTCTCAAACTCGTTACTACCAGAGGAAGTTTAGCATCCAATTATTCTGCCGAAATATCATCGCATTTTTTTGCTTATTTTGGAACACGAGCACAGGATACAGCTTCCTCCAGGTGTGACAGCGCTTTTAGTTGACGCACGCAACATGATTAGCAAGCTTACACATGCTTGTCATAAATGTTTTCGCCAACGCTACAAAGCAACTGACCAATACATAGCGGACTTGCCAGCTGTTCGGGTACGTTAAGCCATTCGAAAATACTGGGTGTGACTATGCTGGATCGCTTCTACTCAAGGTGCACAAGGGGTGGAATACTCGAAAGGAATAGGGAACGGTCGCAACTTTGTGGAAGCAAAGAAGGTGTTAGCGATATATATGAGCTCATCTTGTCGCACTAGTATAACACTCAAGTAACCCAAGCGTTGGCCAGCTGTTCGCTCCGTAAAGCTTAATTTGCGTCGTGTCATCGAGAATTCCATCCTCACATTTGAGTATTTCCTACTTATCACCCGCACACCAGCTGATTGGACGCCCTTATCATAATTCCCAGACGGCGATCTTGGCCACATAGCAGTTAACCGACTGTATTACTGGCAAAATGTACAGGCAATGCTGCAAGGCTTTTGGAAGAGATTGCATCAGGAGTATCTCACTACACTTTAACAGCGTCCAAAGTGGAATACGGGGAGGAAGAACATTGCTACTGGGGACATGGCGATCATCAAGGAACTTATTCAGGAGAAATTGTTAGACCTATTTCTAAAATTCTGCCTAATTCAGAAACTTAGTTTGATGTTGAGGATCCACATAACTAATTATAATTTGGTATATTTTTAGCATGTAAGATATTTCTTCTTCAGATGGTCTGGTCTCACGAATTTTGGCTTGCTGGCTGTCTGTGAATTTCACGCTGGTTTTGATTGGAGTCCATTGGTTTCTAGCTCGGCAGGTGTGGTCAAGGTTCTGAACCTTCCGCGGGGAAGGTGCTGAGCTTGTTCCCAAGAAGCACCCACCCGATAACTTGCTGATTGAGGCGGACGGTAAAGTGAACTCTCGCCCGCTCACTCATTTACCAGTTATGGTGGACTAATAGGGTCTACTAACCCCCAACGAGTTGATAAAAGGAGTGCCCGATATACCAAGTTTTCCTAAATATTAGAAAATTATGCCAAGTTTTACTATCTCGGATAACTTCGATTGCGTTATCGTACATAGAGGAATGGGGACGGTTATATGTAAGATTAAGATTGCATTAAGAATTCATTTCAGGCCAAGCTTATTCTGATATAATTGTTTTAAAATAAAACATGCGGTCTTTGACTTGCTAATGGCACTACTTAGGAAAAACTCGCCGTCATTAATAGAGGTCTTTGACGAACAGACAGGCCGCCTTATTAAACAAATCATTGGAAACCTATGTTTCTTGTCGAAGGTTTTTGTAATACTATTGAGTTCGGGTACCTGTATTGTGTATAGAAATCTAAAGAATTCTGACATTTAAAAAGATATTTGAACTGTGGACTTATACTTGACTATACCCTTGTCATTTTTATAATGACGGTTTTGCATGTCGTGATAAGTATCCCGAAGTGATTGAAATTGCTATTCAATTCAAAGAAAAAATATGCATATGTACATACTTTAGCAGTTATTTTGTACCATTGAATACACTTTTTGGACTCAGAAGTACTGCGTTCAAAAACTTACACAAGCCCGACAAGTCTATTTAAGTTGGTTTGCAATGAACTAAAAGACTTGCATGGGTGGGAATTATTAAGCCGTCAAGGTCACAATATATATAACCCCGAAAATGAATGTATCACGACTAGTGTGAGCTTATAAAGACGGAGCAGAGCATAAACCCAGGGCAAAGATTACCTCCGAAATGCCGACTCTTGGCTCGTAGCAACGAAAATCGGTCATCTCAACCGGAAATGTATGCCAAAAACGTCAGATTCCAATCGTGTCAAGCGATTAGGACCACCACAGTTAGAACTAGTTACTTAACATCTCACATCTTTGATCAACTGTCACCTTAATTAATGAAAATGAGGGGGGTATACCAGCTAATTCAAAGGGGAGTATTTGTACTGTATCCGAAGATGGTCAAATTTAAATTGGAGTATTAGTACACTTACTTAGATAACACTTATTAAGAATTCTTCAAATATTGTTAAACAATTTTAAATGCAGCTGTTTTGACTAAATTTTGTTAAGAAATGATAACGAAAAAGATGACCACGGAACTTAAAGCATTTGTCTGCCATAACGATGTTTTAAAAAAGTTAACAAAAGACTTAAAGTTAATTAATGAAAATGAGGGGGGAGGAATATAAATACGAGTTAATTCAAAGGGAAGTATTATAACTGTATCCGGAGATGGTCAAATTTAAATTGGAGTATTATTCTCTTGAATATGACACTTATTAAGAATTCTTTAAACATTGTTAAATAATTTTAAATGCAGTTGCTTTGGCTTAATTTTGTAAAGAAATGATAACGAAAAAGATGACCACCGAACTGCCGAAGATTTCGATCCCCGGTTATTTATCACTTATATTATTCTATTTTTGTAAGAAATGACATTAAAAATGTGTAATTTTATTGTTACTGCTGCTCCGAACAGTTTCAGTACCCGAACCTTCATCACAGTCACATCGGGCTGGGCTCTCAACCACTTCAGGCATCCGAGTTGAGAGAGCTTACCGTCAACCAAGTATTAAAGTTGAAGTCTTTTCTCGTGTTCCTCCAATGTATTAGACATGATCAGGACATTGTCTATGCAATAAATAAAATCGACTGCACGAAAAGATCAGTCGACGAATCTTTGAAAGGTTTGTGTGGAATTTTCAGCCCGAACGGCATATAAAGAAACTCGAATTGGCCAAATGGCCGTTTTAGGGATGTCACACTCGGCCATAGGGGTCTGAAAGTATGCTTTCACCAGATCGAGTGGGAACAGTGGGTGGAAACAGAGTGATGTTTCGCGTTAGAATTAGTTGGAGGTTAAATGAAATGAGCGCCAATGATAGCTTTGATGTCAGGTACGATGAATAGCCATAGGAAGAAACGGCGAAGCCAACTATTTTGGTGAATCACCAAGCTTCCGTACAAAAAACAATAGCTTTGTTTGATCATTTGCATAGCATGACATGGTTAAGTCTATGGGGAATCTGTGATGTTTGGATGTTCACCGTTTTTGACTGGCTGCCATTATCCAGTCAGAAACGACGATGGTAATAGCAAGGCTCTTATTGAGCATCGGGTTGCTGAGCATGGAGTCTTTCAGAGATCGAGAACCAGAACGCTGCTGAGACTGTGCGCGTGTCTGACTGAAAGAACGGTCACTTGCTTTCTGTTTGAGCTCACCTTTCTTTGTCTCAACTCTTTTAGAGAGTTCCCGTACCGAACCTGTAAAACTCTTGAGTGAGTGAGGCGGAGTAACGGCGTTTGCAGTAGTACCAGCCTTTATGTTGCTTTAGTCGACGAGGAAAATTATGACATAGCCATTTTTGTCTTTTCCTTTTTCTAACTTCTCGAGATCGTTTTCCTCCCAAATCGTCAAAATCAGCCAAATGTTTTAGGGTATTTAGTCGAGAAACAGTGTGCTGATTTTGGCTCGCTACTTGACTATGCAGCAAGACCACCGATATGAGCCAGAATCAGCGAGGGCTTAAAGCCAGAAGTTTTTCCTACTAGTTGTAGGAAAGCAGTTGCTTCTGGTCGTCGGGCATGTTGCGGTTGTCCTCGCCGTCATAAAATATCATATTGATAAAAGGCGATCACAGATTGTAGCGCGACATGTGAAACATATGATCTGGCTGTTTTAATAGCATCGCTTCTCTTCGCTTTTGGCTACTTTTGTGTCAGTGTGCTTGTGTTTTGCGCAAACAAAGAGTTATTTGCAGCTTGTCCAAGAATGGGGTCACCACTTTAGTAACCTGTATGTGGCTACCATTATTTTATTCTTATTTATATTCGACCGCTTCATAGTTTGCCTGATTTGGTTTTAGTTGATCTCCGCTGTGTGGCGTCTTGTACTGGACCAGTGGGACAGTATGCCAAATATGAGTTCATTGTTTATTATAGAAAACTCAATCAATAAATAAAATAAATTCTTTGTTTTCGCCTACTTGCATATCTTTATTGAACACAACAATTTGAACAGAATTAACGGCTGTTGAACACTAAGGCTTCATTCTACCAAAGACAAATGTAAAATTCTGTTTACCTCCCAAAAGCATAACTTCAACCTTAATGTACAGGCACTATTTTATCAATCACAGACTCCCTTAACCCTCTAAGCCCCAAGAGTGCCTTGAGGCACTCATTACATTATTTACAATTTTAAAAATAATAAACGCTATTTCTACGTTTAAATATTTTTTAGCCGTTAAGAATAGATGCTCAATTATGTATAGAAGCTTTGAAAGCTCTCAGAAGCTTTTAACGGTACTTTTTGTTTATACTTGCACAGAACATGTGTTTCGCCGCGTGTGAAATTTGAGCTGCAGTGAAGTGGGATTTCTTTTGAATATAAAAGTTAAAATATAAAACTAAACCAAACCATTAATTTTTTACTGAGAGGTAAGTTAATTTAGTATTAAAATAATATTACATATATGCAAATATGTAATTGGTATGCATTGTATCAGTGAAATAGTGATAAGTGCCTTGAGGCATCTTTGGGGCAGTAAGCAAACTTTTGTTCCAAGTAGCTATTTCAGAATTATTTGTAATCTGCAGTGGTTTAAAGAGGTTTTTCTTAATAAAAATTCTTAAATTAGAAAATATGGCAAATCGAAAGCGCTTCAAGTTATCCGACTTGACAGATGATCAGTTAATGGAATTATTTAAGTCAGTCCCGTCAGATGAGGAGGTCTCAAATATTTCTAGTGACGACGAGGACAATGATTTAAATGTGGTGGAAGCTCTAAACGCTGAATTAGAGGAAGCCGATTCTGTCTCTTTTATAGTTGGCAATAAGGAAAATGTTTTAAATAGTGCCCAGGATCCTAAGTCTACTGGAAAGGCTACAAAACGTCCTCGATCGCCATTGCCAACTATAGAAGATTCGGGATGCGAATATTTACCAAATTCTAGAGGATTTAATGCTGCTGGTAAACAAATATAACTGAGATTTTTTATATAAGTGATTAATAATTTATATATGGGTAGGTCTTGAATCGATTACAAAGGAACCCACTAAGATTCTCTGGAGGGAGCAATCGATGCAGTTGCATGTAAACTGTATAGCCTTTCGAGGAGATTCCTCGCTTACATAAGAAATTAAGGGGCTGGAAACTCCATTTGAGATATTTTGCTACTTTTTTGATGGAGAAATTATGAAAATGATTGTCGATTTTCAAAATTACTATCGATGACATTCATCATTACATCGGCATTCTAATTTACATGTCGATTTACCGCTATCCGAATTTGAGGAGTTATTGGGGACAAAATGCGTTCGGACCCATTTAAAACTGCATGACCCGACACAGATTTGAGACAATTAAAAAGTATTTCTCTCTGTGTGATGAGAGCCAGCGCATTAAGAACGGTCAACCAGGCTACGATCCATTGTTTCGTACGCGAAAACTAGTTGATTACTTGAATCAACGGTTCGACTCGGTGCCCAAACAAGCCCGCCTTTGTGTTGATGAACAAATGTGCAGCACAAAAATGAAGCACCACTTGCGCCAATACATGCCAAATAAGCCACACAAGTGGGGTATCAAACTATTTGTACTATGCGATTCGTTTGGCTACGCATACCGCATTGAAGTATACAGCGGTGCAGGAGATAATGTGATCTTGCCTGGTCACCCAGATCTTGGTGCTTCGGCTAACATTGTTGTCCGTCTGACACAAAGCGTTCAAAGTTTTAAAAATCATATTATTTACTTTGACAATTTTAATACCTCACTGCCTCTGATGGTGTATCTACGTGCGAAAGGCATTTACAGTCTTGGCACGATTCTAGCAAATCGTATCCCCAATTGTAAGTTACCGAACGAAGGGACCATCAACAAATTGCCAAGAGGTTCTATGATTGAGTACGTAGGTTGCTCATATGGAATTGAACTAACAAATGTTCTGTGGAAAGACAGCAAAGCCGTTCGTTTCTTGTCATCATATGTGGGTGTTAAACCATTTGCAAGGAAGGATCCGCGTCAAGGAATATCAAAAATTCCACGGTTCGACAGAAAATCTAAAAAATACGTTGAAATTTATTGCCCCCAAATTGTTAAGGAGTATAATGCTCACATGGGCGGCGTAGACCTTATGGATGGTTTAATGGGCCGTTACCATATTAGAGCCAAAACTCGGGATGCCGCAACTCGAATTTTTTATCATTTAATTGATATGGCAGTAACGAACTCTTATATATTATACAGACCTATACAAATGGCGAACGAGGCGAACAAGGAAAAAATGTTGGAGCTCCCAGATTTTAGAGAAGCGGTGGCCGCAGGTATGGTAACACACAAATGCAAAAAATACAAGGAAAAAAATCAAAGCACCCTATATCAAGCTTGCGTTTTGATCAGGTAAACCATTTTCCTCATTGGTTGGAGCGAGAGAGTGGAAAACGTCGTTGCAAATTATGCAAAACATCACAAACACAATGCATTTGCCCTAAATGCAACTTACATATATGTTGCACATCTAATAAAAACTGTTTCTTAGAGTATCATACCAAAAAATAAAATTTGACATGGCAAAACAAAATTGATTCTTTTTACTCTCAAGTGCCTAAGGGTGCCTTGAGGCACCTATTCAGTTTTTCTCACCTTACAGGTAAAAAAAAGGTTCTACGTTCTTTTTAATAGCATTTTTGAGTTAAGAAGGCACAAATCAATTTAGAAAAAATTATTTCATTTAATTTCTTGCGTTATTGTGGAAAGTGGCATTAGAGGGTTAAAGTGCCTTACATTCAATCACAAATGAAACTGGAACCAGTATGCAAATTAAAAATCAAGCTCTCTAAGCTATTAGGCGTCGCTAAATAGCATCGTTCTGCTTTACTTATCAATATTATAAAATAAATTATTATACAGGGCCCAAGCCTAAAGACACTGCAACGTGTCTACCACCCGACCGACCGTTGTCAATTATTAAAATGAAAACAAATGAAAAAAATACATAGAAATTAGAAAAACCGATAATAACACATTTAAAAAATAACCCCGCTTATTATAAAACACATCATAACCCAGCCAATACTACAACCCTATTCATCCATTTTCACTGCTAAAATAGCAACCATGCTTCCCGCATGTAGATATGCGGATAAACAAAAAACAAAAATTGCTATATGCACCGACTCACTCTCAGCCCTCACAGCATTGGAAAATTTAATAACTATACCTACTACAAATTCGAAATCAGAAAAATTATGGCAAATTACAAATACAAATACACAAAGCCCAAAAAGGGCTAATATGGAACAAAATCGAATCTTTAAACCCAAAAATTTCTCGAATAGACACCATAAAATTGATGATACTACGAATAGGACACTCTAAACTAACACACAGCCACCTATTTAATACAGCAGTTACAAGTCAACGACATACATAGCTTTTCGGGGAGATTCATTATTCCCAGATTGTATAGAGGAACTTGAAACACCGTTGCAGATTTCCCGTTACTTCTTCGATTCAGAGATTATGAATATGATTGTTGAAGGAACGATGTTAAAGAAACCGGTCAGCACTATCGGAAAACATCGATAATCAGTTCAAATTCCGCATTGACGATGTTCATCGTTACATTGGAATTTTAATTTACATGAAAATGTATTAGTACCCAAATATAAAAAGCATTTGGGCCTGTAAAACACACCATGTCGCGAAACAAGTTTGAAGAAATCAAAAAATACTTCTCACTCCGGGATGAGAGCAAGCAAATCAAGATGATCCAGGATTCCATTCGATGAACAAATCTTCAGCACAAAAATGAGACACCATATTCTGCCTGCTTATCCAGATATTGAAGCTTCAGCCAAAATTGTTGTAAGCCTGAAAAAACGGAAGAAAGTTTCAAATACCACATATTTTATTTTGACTACTTTTATAATTCTTAACCATTTGATGGTTTGTCTGCATGCTAAAGAGACATATAGACTAGGAACAGTGCGTGTTAATCGCATTCCTAGTTGCAAGCTTCCAAATGAAATTACGATCAGAACACAGCCGAGAAATTTTTCGACTGAGTATGCCGGTTTGTCATATGGCATCGATATAACAAATGCATTATGTTAAGACAATAAAACCGTTTGCCTGATAACTATTTATGTTGATTTTTTTTTTGAAATTAAATGCAAATGAAGGAATAGCAAAGATAGCTCGTGGAGGAGGTTTGAGGTTGTTTGTCCCCAAATTATTCTGTTAGCTCGTGATGACAAGAAATCTAAAAGACACATTGAGGTTGCTTGTCCCCAAATTATTCTGGAATATAATGCCCACATGGGCGGTGTTGACCTCATGGATGAACTTATGGGACGTTATCATATTCGAGCAAAAAAAAAGATGCCATGACACGAATTATTAACATTTGGTTGATATTGCAGCGACAAATGCGTATGTTTTATAAAGGCGCATTAAAAAAGAAAACAAGAGCACAGACAATTTCATGTATGGATAAGTCCAGACAGTGCACTATACACAGTACACTGCAGTGGCAAAATATGGTATGGAAACATCATCAAGAATGTTTCTTTGAGTACCATAATCAAAATAAGAATAAACTCTAATATGAAAAAATTGACCTAAGAGCCCCAAAAGTGCCTTGTGACATTTACTTACCTTTGTTCGATTTACAGGTAAACTACAATTAGAACACACTTTTTGAGGTCATATTTGAAATTAAAATCTACCACATACCCCAAAAAATATTATCCAACTTAGTTGTTTTAAAAATTTCTACCATTGGGGCTTACAGGGGCAAGTTTAATTCTGATATACATAACTAGAATGAGTACACACATATGTACATATATAGACTTGTAACATACCTAATAACGTTTATTTTAAAAATCCATATTAATATATCGAATTAGAAGTCCATTGTAGCTATTCCGTGACACAAACAAAAACAAGAAGAAACGCTATAGTCGAGTGCCGCAACTATAAGATACCCGTTACTGTTTTACACAATTTTGAAATATTCATTGTGCTAGTGGAAATTCCCAAGGCACCACCTATTGCCGTAGAAAGCAGGTTGAGTAACTGATAGTGACGTCACTGCCCATATGAGGCCTTATAACCCAAATTTCTTCATAAATAGCGAAATAATGTTAAGATTTGAAAGTTCTTTGGTTCTATAAATTTTGTTTCCACAAATCACGAAAAACCAAAATCGCTTAAAAATCAGCACTATAAGAGCTAGAAAGTTGAAATAATGTATGTAGAATCTTAAGATGCCAGCACATCTTATGGTGGTACCATTATCCGGTCACACTCACGCAAACGCCCACCAACCTCGAAAGACGGTTCAGATTAGGCGTGTTGATTTTTATGATGCCCCCAATGTGAATTTTTTTCCCAATTAGACACGCCCACCCTGCCACAAAACCTGGAAAACTAAAAATGCAAACGTATTTAAGAAATACCACTGCAACTTGCCACGAGTTTTCTTTCTGTCTTCCTTTGACCTTATATAACATATTTTTGTCAATATCTATCGATTCACCAAAGACATGGCTTAATCAACTTCACTATTGATACTGATCAAGAATATATAGACCTTATAGGGGCGAAAACGATTCCTTCTACCTGTTACATACTTTTCAATGAATCTAGTACACCCTTTTACTCCTTGAGTTACGGGTATAAAAACTAAAGAGTGCATCGAAAGCAAGTATAACCGTTGCATAAATTTCTTTTCGAAAACGATGGGGACAGAAAAAACCGAAAACGACTACGCGAGCTTAATGTATTTGAATGCGACGAAAACGACGAGA
The DNA here is from genome assembly GCF_018153835.1 of Drosophila eugracilis. Classification (NCBI taxonomy): domain Eukaryota; kingdom Metazoa; phylum Arthropoda; class Insecta; order Diptera; family Drosophilidae; genus Drosophila; species Drosophila eugracilis. The sequence continues at coordinate 6,992 of NW_024572935.1, read as the reverse complement.
GATATGTAAAAGCAAAAATGTCCGAGATCGATTAAATTTCAATATAAATTCTTTTGGGACTAAACGACGAAGTGGAGAACATAAGGCTGCATAATTTTTGAAACATACGTTTTGGACAGTTTCTTACAAACGGTAAATTAGGCGACCAAGAGAGCGAGGAAGAGAGGGAAGACGAAAAAGATCCACCGAAGTGTCGGCGAAGTTGAGAGTGTATTTGCTGAGGACAATCGAGAGAGTGGAAGAGAGCGATAGACGGATTCACGACAAAATAATTCAGTTCACTTTTTGAGATATTAAAGAGATAATTAACCAATTTGATAGCAGTAACGAAATCCCAGTTGATGTGTGGACTTTGAAGACCAAGCTGTTCTAATGGGATTTACCAAAAAAGTAATCTTTGCGAAAAAATCGATGAAAGGTGTCGCGAAGTTATTTGTTTTGAGCGAAAAGGGGTTGAATGCGTAAAGAGCATTGAGAGAGTCTTTGTTGAACGAGTTTAATGTGAGAGTAAGCAGCAAACCAATATACATGTAACTTGGAGAGAGCAAGCGGCGCATGAGAGCATAAGATAAGATAGAGCATATTTCAGCGCGGAAATATCGAAGTGGAAGCTCTCATCTAATATGTGATCGACGGAGTAGATAAACTCTCGTTAAACAAATTAATGCTCTATGGTGCAAAAAACAATATCGAATTTAAGCTTAAATTGAAGGTCACCAAGCCATAAGTGGAAAAATGAAAATGATGGCAATGTGAAACAGGACGATATAAAAGCAGAGCACAGTGCTGAGAAAAATTGCAGAAAAGATGTAGTTTGCTATAACTGTGGTGACATTAGACATTTGTCGAGTGCCTGCAATAAGAATGAGAAAGGCAGAAAGTGTTTCAAGAACTGTTTTCAGAGCGATAACTCAGTTGAAGAAAGCATTCCAAATGTATAAAGATGTTTAGACTAAAATTGGATTTTACATTGCTTTTTTTTGATACATTCAGTAAATTTAATATCTTGCGCAAAAACCTTTACAATGAGCTTATTTTGCCTGAACTGAAGAGATGATTCTGGCAAGCGAGAGGTAAGAAAGCGCACGACGACCAATGCAGAGTCGCACCAAGCATGTGTTGAATGACTCTAAACGTAGTGCTGTCGATATCTACTTTAATATGCCCAGCCGCCCTTCAACTGATTACTCTTCCCTATCCAGACAACGCGACGATTTCAAAAACAACATGGAAGTGCGCCATTTGCTACTTTCGGTAACTATTGAAGGTGGTCCTGGCAGCGTAGACCTACACAAGAACAACACAGGTGACGGTACTCGATCCTAGGTTCATAAGATCAAGAAAACCCACAATGACGACGAAGGTCCATTTGAGGCTAATGTGTTGTCAGAATAGTGGGATAGAACATTCAAAGCTCCTAAACGACGAAGCACCAGCAGCGAAGAGGAAGAGATTAACCATCTGGAGATGGAGGTGCGACGAAGACAAGCGATGGAAGCGACGAGAGGAACGGGGAGTTTGAAAGAAGAGTTGACGACGAGAAGACGTGCTCAACTGGCCTCCTACGCCGATGACACTGCGTTCCTTGTCAACTTCTCTTTCGTATAGAAGCATTAAAAATCGACCAGAAATTTCTATACTTATACGGCAAGTGGACTAACAGGTGGAACATTGCCATTAATGGAAGGAAGTACCAACACCGCTGTTTTACTCTGAGAGTTAAGCTTCACGATGCTATCATCTTATAATCATCATAGGCGCAGTACTTGGGTCTTATATTGGATAAGCGATACTATCATAATATAATATTATACTCTGAGAATAGCAGCAAACTAGTAAGCTTAGTCGTGTTAACTAGGTGCTACTGTTTAAATCAATTGTGGTGCCCTCTTTGTTGTACTGAATTCCATTATATGGTTGGCTTTAGACTCCAACGTCATGAAAGTACAAATAGTTCAATGCCGGGTGTTGCACATGATTGGAAATGCCCCTTGCTACGTCAGAAACGAAGCCCTAGCAAGTGACCTCCTCATTCTTTCTATTAGGGAACAGACAAACAGGCTCTTAAGTTGGTACAACGATCGTCTCGCAGCTCACACCACCACTTAGCTTTTTCCCTGGCTAACACAAGACTTAAAAGACGTCTTAAGCGAAATCACTTTGCTGATCTCTGGACGCCAAGTTTCTCCAGTCTCAAAACAGTAATTTATCTTTAGTAGTATTGATTTCTAGTTTTCTAGTTATAAACATTTGTTAATTTCCATCCTGTTATGTATTTATGTTATTTGTTCTATATAATACTCAACGTATTATAGCCATTAAGTTGACTGATTGTCGTTTATTAAATGTATTTATTTGTTAAGAAAAGGATCGAATTTTGCTAACAAAATTATTATTTTTAAAATAGATAGCACAGTAACTGAGGCATCTTCACTACACTCTTTTTATTTATACGAGAGTAGATTGGCAAGCAAGAAACCGTTAAAGACAGACATGTATTATTAAGCCATGTTTTTAAAGATTTGATTTACAAATTATTTTATAAGAGTTTAACATACCTTTCGATTAATTCTGTCAATTTGACGATTTTGATTTTCTAGCTCTGACCCCATATCCAGTGCCATGTTACGGAGGTTTCCTATCATTGTGTTTACCTGGCCCATATTTTCTTCCATTTCATCTTCTCTAGCATCATTTGTTATCCTGGAATACATTTTTTGTAATATTATTATTAGGGCAAAATAAAATTGTAGGTAGATAAGATGACAATACATACGTAATTAAAAAAGAGGAGTATAAAATATCAGGCTTATTTAAAAGGAACAAGGAAATCTAGGCGCCAAAGACGATTATACGTCATAAAATTATTTTCTACTAATAAAACCGTTCTTTAATTTTCGGCAATCCTTCGATTTTTTGCTGCTCTTTAAAGACAGCAGATTTTGCCACCTTATATATCAATGGCCTTTTACCACTTGTCCGAGGGTTGGTCGTTTTACAGATTTTAATAATAAATTCAACCTTCTTCATTCCAGTGTCGTTTTAAGACTGACTTTTATATATGTTCTGATTAAATACGAAAGCTAGCTTTATAGTGGGGGTACATAAGCTGTGTTTGCGAAATAGCCTAGATCAGCATTTTTCGTCGTCTTTTAAGGATTATGTACCTTGCGCGGGCCAATAAATTTTCGTAGGTTTCTTTTTAACATTTATTAAAGTGCTTTGGGATATACAATGTTTCAATCAGATGCGTAAACGAATAAATCAGAAGAGTTACATAGAGCTGCCGATGTGAGAAGCGTTGAATCTCACAATTTATTCCACACAATTTCACAATTGGTTTCCACAAATCAGGAAAAACTAAAATCGCTTAAAACTCAAAACTATTAGAGCTAGAAAGTTGAAATAAAGTATGTAGAATCTTAAGATGCCAGCTCATCTTATGGTGGTACCATTATCCGGTCACACACACGCAAACGCCCACCAAGCTCGAAAGACGGTTTTCGGATTTTCTACAAAAGCTGATATCTTGGTAACTGTAAGAGATAGAAACTTCGGATTAAGCATGTAGGTTTTTATGATGCTCCCAATGCGAATTGCCACGCTCACTCTAAAAATGCAAACGTATTTAAGAAATACCACTGCAACTTGCCACGAGTTTTCTTTCTGTCTTCGTTTGACCTTATATAACATATTTTTGTCAATATCTATCGATTCACCAAAGACATGGCTTAATCAACTTCATTATTAATACTGATCAAGAATATATACACCTTATGGGGTCGAAAACGCTTCCTTCTACCTGTTAAATACTTTTCAATGAATCTAGTACACCCTTTTACTCCTTGAGTTACGGGTATAAAAACTAAAGAGTGCATCGAAAGCAAGTATAACCGTTGCATAAATTTGTTTTCGATAACGATAGGGACAGAAAAAACCGAAAACGACTACGCGAGCTTAATGGATTTGAATGCGACGAAAACGACGAGAGATACTTAAAAACAAAAATGTCCGAGATCGATTAAATTTCAATATAAATTCTTTTGGGACTAAACGACGAAGTGGAGAAAATAAGGCTGAATATTTTTAGAAACATACGTTTTGGACAGTTTCTTACAAACGGTAAATTAGGCGACCAAGAGAGCGAGGAAGAGAGGGAAGACGAAGAAGATCCACCGTCGGCGATCCATGTCGGCGAAGTTGAGAGTGTATTTGCTAGGGACAATCGAGAGAGTGGAAGAGAGCGATAGACGGATTCACGACAAAACAATTCAGTTCACTTTTCGAGATATTAAAGAGAGAATTAACCAATTTGATAGCAGTAACGAAATCCCAGTTGATGTGTGGACTTTGAAGACCAAGCTGTTCTAATGGGATTTACCAAAAAAGTAATCTTTGCGAAAAAATCGATGAAAGGTGTCGCGAAGTTATTTGTTTTGAGCGAAAAGGGGTTGAATGCGTAAAGAGCATTGAGAGAGTCTTTGTTGAACGAGTTTAATGTGAGAGTAAGCAGCAAACCAATACACATGTAACTTGGAGAGAGCAAGCGGCGCATGAGAGTAAAGAGATATTGCCCCGCGCGGAAATATCGAAGTGGAAGCTCTCATCTAATATGTGATCGACGGAGTAGATAAACTCTCGTTAAACAAATCAATGCTCTATGATGCAAATAACAATACCGAATTTAAGCTTAAATTGAAGGACTACCAAGCCATAAGTGGAAAAATGAAAATGATGGCAATGTGAAACAGGACGATATAAAAGCAGAGCACAGTGCTGAGAAAAATGGCAGAAAAGATGTAGTTTGCTATAACTGTGGTGACATTAGACATTTGTCGAGTGCCTGCAACAAGAATGAGAAAGGCAGAAAGTGTTTCAAGAACTGTTTTCAGAGCGATAACTCAGTTGAAGAAAGCATTCCAAATGTATAAAGATGTTTTTGGATTTTACATTGCTTTTTTTTTGATACATGCAGTAAATCCAATATCTTGCGCAAAGACCTTTACAATGAGCTTATTTTGCCTGAACTGGCGAGATGATTCTGGCAAGCGAGAGGTAAGAAAGCGCACGACGACCAATGCACAGACGCACCAAGCATGTGTTGAATGACTCTAAACGTAGTGCTGTCGATATCTACTTTAATATGCCCAGCCGCGCTTCAACTTCCCTATCCAGACAACGCGACGATTTCAAAAACAACATGGAAGTACCCCATTTGCTACTATCGGTAACTATTGAAGGTGGTCCTGGCAGCGTACACCTACACAAGAACAACACAGGTGACGGTACTCGATCCTAGGTTCATAAGATCAAGAAAAGTATAAGTTTCTATTTAACATTTATTAAAGTGCTTTGGGATATACAATGTTTCTTGTTTTTTCATCAGATGCGTAAAGGAATAAATCAGAAGAGTTATATAGAGCCGCCGATGTGAGAAGCATGGACTCTCACAATTTATTCCACACAATTTCAATGAATGTTTTTGTGCTTTGTTGATAGTCATAGCGAAGGCAAGTCGCACAGGGAACTGCATATGTTTGAATTCGAATGGCATATCGGACGTAATTATTTGGATACGTGGCAACAGTGCACATTCACCTTTGAATTTTCCATTAGAAAATCTTTTGAATCATATGTAACGCCTTAAAGCAACGATGAATGTGGTTCAGGTGGTGAATGTAATTCTGACAGTTTAACATTTCCACTGGCGCAACACATCACTGGCGTTTCGTTCTTAAATTGAGTGCGCTGCAATACGTAGAAATTTTATCCATTTCTCTACTGGCGACACCTGGATGAAGACTGTAGTCAATGTTACTGTCATAATGGAATATAGGAAAATTAAAATCAATGCGTAGTGTTCGCTTTGATCGAACCACTCTTGCTCGAACATTTTGTCGGCGACCCGTTGTTCATGTGGCGCAGACGAAAAGGCGTGAACATCGCGTATTCGATAACTTTCTCAGCGGCATGCACTCAAAGAATTTCTTGCCTTAATGCTCGTTGCTCGTCTGATTCTGAGGCCCGGCATACCCTTTTCGTTTCTACTTAAGGTGTATATCGGCCAATTGCATTTCACTTTGGGGGCATATTTTTTCGAAGCAAATGCGTTTGTCAGTTCAAACAAGAAGATACGCTATAGTCGAGTGACACGACTATAAGATACCCGTTACGGTTTTACAAAATTTTAACATAGTCATTATGCTAGTATAAGTTCACAAAGCGCCACCTAATATCAGGGAAAGCATATTGAGTAAATGAAAGTGCAGCACTGCCCATGTGAAGACTTATAACCTATATTTCTTCATAATAAATTTAATTTCAGACAGACTGACAGAAAGACAGATATACAGGCAGACAGAAAGACAGATAGGCAGCCATACAGACAGACAGGAAGGCAGGCAGACAGACAGACGAACGAGACAGACAGACAGACGAACGAGACAGACAGACAGACCAGACGAACAGACAGACAGACAGACGAACAGACAACAGACAGACGAACAGACAGACAGACCAGACCAGACAGACGAGCAGACAGACAGACGACAGACAGACAGACGAACGAACGAACAGACAGACGAACAGACGAGCAGACGAACAGACAGACGAACAGACGAGGCAGACAGACAGACAGACAGACGAACAGACAGACAGACAGACAGACAGACAAGACAGACAGACAGACAGACAGACGGAACAGACAGACAGACAGACAGACAGACAAACAGACGAACGAACGAACCAGACAGACAGACGAAGACAAAGACGAACCCAGACAGACAGAACAGACGAACGAACCCAGACAGACGGCAGACAGACGGACAGACGAACCAACAGACAGACAGACAGACAGACAGACAGACAGACAGACAGACGAGACGAACCGAACAGACAGACAGACCCGACAGACAGACAGACAGACAGACAGACAGACAGACGAACGAACAGACAACGAACAGACAGACAGACAGACGAACGAAGCGAACGAA
>NW_024572934.1:0-471 GCF_018153835.1 Drosophila eugracilis | reverse complement strand
ATACGAGGTGTGTTCAAGTAAGGTGACTCTTCAAATTTCGCGAATTTCAAATTTTTTTCACGATTAGCATCGATTTTTTTGTTTTGTTATATTGGTTTCCTCTTCCCCTAACATCTGTACAAAGTTTCAATGGAACATCCTCTTTTGTTTGGTTGTGAGAGGCGTAAAGGATTACAAGTTGTTTGCGAGCTCGGCGATTTTTGCTATCGAAAATATGGATCGAGATTTGGATTTTGGCCAAAAACAACACCACAATAATGCACTCAGCCACCATATTCACCCGGATTTGGCCCCATGTGACTTTTCTTGTTCCAAAACTGAAGATAATCGAAAAATTTGAAAATTTCCTGAAATTTGAAAAAGTCACCCTGTTGAACACAATTCCTCGAAAACTTCTAAAAGTTTCGATAATCGAAAAATTTGAAATTCATGAAATTTGAAGAGTCACCTTACTTTTGAACACACCTCGTA
>NW_024572933.1:0-1577 GCF_018153835.1 Drosophila eugracilis | reverse complement strand
TAACAATTAATTACATTTTTTATACCCGTTACTCGTAGAGTAAAAGGGTATACTAGATTCGTTGAAAAGTATGTAACAGATAGAAGGAAGCTTTTGCGACCCTATAAAATATATATATTCTTGATCAGGATCAGTAGCGAATTCCATTGAGCCATGTCCGTCTGTCCGTCCGTCCGTATGAACGCTGAGATCTCAGGAACTATAGCAGATACAAAGTTGAGATTAAGCATGAAGATTCTTGAGGTCCCGGGACAGCGCAAGTTTATTACAGCATCGTGCCACGCCCACTCTAACGCCCACAAATCGCCAAAAACTAAAATTGCTGAAATCTCAGGAACTATTGCAGTTAGAAAGTTGAAATTCAAAAAGTATAATCTTTAAATGGCAGCGCATCTTATAGTGGTACTACTATCCGGCCACACCCACCCATACGCCCACAAGGCTCAAAAGACGGTTTTCGGATTTTCTAGAAAAGCTGATATCTCGGTAACTATAAGATATAGAAAGTTCGGATTAAGCATGTAGGTTTCTATTATGCTCCCGATGGGAATTGTTTTTTTTCGATCAAGCCACGCCCACTCTAACGCCCACAAAACCTGAACAACCAAAAATGCAAAAATCTCAAAAACTATAAGAGCTACATAATTTTGTTTAGGAATCACGTATTTAGAAGATGCCTTTCCACGAAGTTGCATTCGGCCACGCCTACTCTGACGCCCACAAACCGCGGAAAACTGTGGCGTCTATAATATTATTATGAATGCCTTCGTTTGACCTTGTATAACTTATTTCTGTTAATACCTATCGATTTACCAAAGATTTTTCAAATCGGAAAATTATTTCGCTATTTATAAGGAAATTAACTTATAAGGCCCCACATGGGCAGTGACGTCACTATAAGCATACTCAACATACTTCCTCTGACAATAGGTGGCGCCTTGTGAATTTCCACTAGCAAAATAATATTTTAAAATTTTGTAAAATAGTAACGGGTATCTTATGGTCGCGGCACTCGACTATAGCGTTTCCTCTTGTTTTTGTAATGTATTGGCATATATTCTTTTGTCTAATATTGGTAGCGCGAGAGAGTCCAGCTAAAAGCGCTAAGGCGCAATCGCAAATGCAAAAGAGAATAATGAGCTGTCGACTTCCCTCGTTTTGTGTCAAGGTTGTGGTTTTGTGCGGCAAGGCAAAGGGCTGTACACCTTTAAATTCTTTTCTCCCAAACAGATTTACTGCGGTCTCGAGGAAGCGCTTTCATCGGGGATCGCACCAAAGTAGTAAGTCTTTTTATTGTTCTATTCCGTAATCTTACTAAATGGTCAAACAAGAACAAAAATAGGGCCCCTTATATGCCAAAACAAAAGTAAAAAAAAGCAACAACACTCAAGTAGAAAAACAGAACGCGCGAGGGCCTATCTGCATGCCCCTCACCACGCGCTTATGGCGATATTTGAGTCGAGCTTCGTTCATGCGATGGTTGCTTCGGGCGCATGTGCGCCTGGTAAAGCAAATCCGAAGCCGCCCGGTTGGGGCTAGTCGGAAGCTCGGGCAAGCTAAGCAACAACAAATAGAGA
>NW_024572932.1:0-964 GCF_018153835.1 Drosophila eugracilis | reverse complement strand
CTAACAAAACTGCATTCACAGCTAAAATTCCGAATTTTGATCCAATTTTTCGCGAAAATGGGGATATTACTGTTTTTCAAATATGACAAATTTAAATTTTTTAATTTTTCTAATTTAAGTTTCAGTATTATTGGCCACGACCAAGCCAATAGTTTTCTGAATCTGGAATTGCCTACCTCGTTCGATTCCCTGTTAAATTTCTAACAAAACTGCATTCACAGAAATTCCGAATTTTGATCCACAACCCGCGAAAATGTGGACGATATTGGCCGTTCTTCGAAATATGCTAACTTAAATTTTCCCCATTTTTCCTCACTTAAGTTGCAGTATTATTGCTACACCAAAGCTAATAGTTTCTCGAATCTGGAATGGCATATCTCGTTCGATTCCCTTGTTAAATTTCTAACAAAAACTGCATTTACAGCTAACAGAATTTTGATCCATTTCAATGAAAATGGACAATATATCGGTTAAGTCAAATATGCAACTTCTAAATTTTCCCATTTTTCCTAATTTAAGTTGCAAGTATCATTGCTATGCACCAAGCTGGGTCAGTTAGTCTTCGAATCTTAAATGGCATATCTCTGCTCGATTTCCTTGTTAAATTTCTACCAAAACTGCATTCACAGCTAAAATTGCGAATTTTGATCCATTTCTCGCGAAAATGGACAATATTACCGTTATCAAATATGCCAACTTAAATTTTCCCATTTTTTCTAATTTAAGTTTGCGTATCACTGCTATAACTAAGCCAATAGTTATTCGAATCTTGAATGGCATATCTCATTCGATTCCTTGTTAAATTTCTAACAAAACTGCATTACAGGGAAATTCCGAATTTTTGATCCAATTCTCGCGAAATGGACGATGATATTACCGTTTTTCAAATATGACAACTTAAATTTTTATATTTTTCCTAATTTAAGTTTCCTCAGTATTATTGCTATAATAATTGCCAATAGTT
>NW_024572931.1:0-9992 GCF_018153835.1 Drosophila eugracilis | reverse complement strand
TCTTAAACTTTTTAGCAGAGCATCAGTGAAATCTTTGTCAGGTTCCTCTAAATTTATGTTACTCGACAATCGACAATTTTATCTAATATACATTTTCGTATAGTAGTTGACCAGTGCATTATTTTTTTATGTGAGTTGTATAAAATGGAATCAGCCAAGGTAAAAAATCAAATAAATAGCCCTGGTTAATTTACAAAAGATTTCATCGAAGTATTCAATCACTTTTCTTCCAAAAGTAATTAATTTTATTACCTTACCTCTTAACAAAACAGGTTTCACATCGTAATCGGACCGTCGCCGTATGCAGACGTGTATTTTTTGTATTGTGCTCCGGGGAAACAAATAAAGTATTCAATAATATCCAAAAAGTGCAGTGACTGCTTTCGTAAACCAAAACAACGCGAAAAGACGCTTTCAGCGATGAAAATCGCTAATTTTTAAAGTGATTAATTAATTAATTAATATAAAACAAAACACTAATTCTAACAAACTCAACCTCGACCGCAATGAGTTTAAACGACGTTCGCACACAACGTCAACGTGAGCAAGACGAGAGACGGCTCTCAGTACAAAGAAACAACGCTTACTTCTCTTTCAAAGCAACTGAAAGTAATGCAAGCTCTTCCCAAACACTGTCAATTACCCCAAACTTGACCGAATTCTTAAACGTAGAGAGCGAGAGATCGCGTTCTTGCTCCCACTCGCTACCATCGATGTCTCTGCAGCCAAAGGGCGCAGCAACTAGCACCGCAATTTCTTTGACAACGACAACCATGACAACAACAATAACCGCAACTGTAACGACAGCGCGATTAACGACGTCATCAGCTAGCAGCGCAAACATTAATACTTCTGCCGCTGCGCTGCCGGAAAAAAACAAAAACAAAGAAAATATTAAGCCGGCTGTGCAGACTGGTATGGATCGCTACATCCAAATCAAAAGGAAGCTAAGCTAAACTCGCAACGCAAAATAACCCGTGGCAATGCTAACATAGCTGCAATAGAAACGCCCTCTAACTCAAACCGTTTTAAAATCTTGGCAGACTATGAGGATGATGCCGAATCAACTGAAGACTAAGCCCCCGCCAATTTACATACGAGAAAAAAAGTTCCAACGTTCTTGTCAACAAAATTATAGAGCTTATTGGCAAGGACAATTTTCACATAATACCACTCGTAAAGGGCAACATCCAGGAAACCTTGACTCGAACTATAGAATATTAAATTGAGACTATTTAAAAAATACTTAAGAACTAATAGCAATGACTGTTATGTGCATTATATGGTGGCTCGGTCTAACTTTACCGTGCATAACACTCAGTGTTATAAGAACTATTTAGCTCGATGTAATAACTAGTATGCTCTGGATTCGAAACAGTTCTATAGTTTTGTTAACACTAAGCGTAAATCCAAAACTGTTCCGTCTTTGCTATCGTTTGAAAAATCTACTGCAAGGACACATCAGGAAATTGCCGATCTTTTTGCACAGTTTTTTCAAACCACCTATTCACCTTTCTTAATAAACGCGCAGACTTACGCTTATGATATCCCCCGGTCTAACTTAATTTCCCGACCCACCTTGTCGGAATGTGGGGTTATAAAGGATCTTCAGAATGAGAAGCAAGTCTTTTCGCCAGGTCCGGACGGGGTACCGGGCTGTGTGCTTAGGTACTGCTCTGCTACCCTAACCAAACGCCTTTTAAAATTATTTATCCTTTCCCTGGAAACGTCCACGTTTCCCGCTATCTGGAAAGTGTCCCTACTTATTCCCCTCACAAGAAGGGAAAAATCGGATGCTGAAAATTACAGAGGTATATCTAAACTATCAGCAATTCCGAAACTTTTCGAAAAAATTCTTGTGCCTCACTTGCAGCACCAGTGTAGATCTGTCATATCTCCATGCCAGCATGGCTTTATGAAACAACGGTCTACCACTACCAATCTTCTGGAACTAACATCCTTCGTGATCACTGGTTTCCAAAATAAACTTCAAACGGATGTCATTTACACTGACTTCAGTAAAGCATTTGACACCGTGAATCACGGCCTTCTTTTAGAAAAAGTCGAGCTTATCGGTTTATCCTACTGATGTCCTGGGTTTGATTAGCAGTTACCTCACAGGTAGAACGCAACGAGTTCTTTTTAAAAATTCAGTGTCTGCTTTAGTCTATGCTTCCTCCGGGGTCCCTCACGGCAGCCACCTTGGTCCGTTACTTTTTACTTTATTCATTGATGACCTTCCCTTGGTTGTTAATGACTCCCTAGTACTTATGTATGCAGATGATGTCAAACTCTGTCTGCAATATACCGATGCCTCCTACCAGGTGAAACTGCAATCTGACCTTAATAATTTTAAAAACTGGGGCTCTGCAAACTTATTAAATCTTAATGGCTCTAAGTGCAAAGCAATGACCTTCTGTCGCCTAAGACCTAAAGTTGCCACTTATACTCTGAATGGTATAGCTCTGGAAAGAATCAACGCAGTTGAAGATCTTGGCATCTTACTCGATGCAAAACTTAAGTATTCCGATCATATTTCCTCTATGGTTAATAAAGCTAGAGGAGTGCTTTGGTTTCATTAAAAGGTGGTCGAAGGAATTTAACGATCCCTATGTTACCAAAATACTTTTTATTTCTTTAGTTCGTCCGATTCTGGAACATGGACCCCCAGTATGAGGTTGATCTTTATAACATTACTTCTAACTCTTCACCTAACACTTTGAAAGTTTCGATACTAATTCATTTAGCACAAAACTAACTTTCCTCGTATATTTACTAATCCACTCGGATCTATCCCCTTGTTCCGAGCCGTACGTCAGTCGGCAGCGCCGTCGGTCGGGCGGGAGGTGGGTTGCACGTCAAGCAACGGGAGTGGCGAAAAAAAATATATATATACGGCATCTCAAAAACCTACATGCTTAATCCTAACTGTCATATTTTATTGTTTTTGGATCGGGCTTGACAGAAGAATTGCGCTGCGCAGGTATCTCAAGATTCTGCATTGTTAATCCCAAACTTATATGCATCTTTTATAGTTCCTGACAAACAAACAGTCGAACGCAAGGAAGTAAGTCGAAAATTTGGTGCGATATTTTTTCTGATCAAGTATATTTATACGTCACTATCGCGACCACCTCGCTTCGGTCCGCTTCTCAATTTTCCCACGCTTGAGCAGGCCATATAGAACTGCCCATGTGAGAAGCATAGATTCTCCAAATTTAGTCTTCACACTTGCAATGATTGTCCTTGTGCTTTGTTGGTACGTTTGAATTCGAATGTCATTACCGTCGGAATTATTGGGATACGTGGCAACAGTACGTCTTAACCTTTTAATTTTATAGTCAAAAAATGTTTTGAATAATGTGTTATGCCTGAAAGCAACGACGAGAATTGTTCAGCTGGGAAATGTAATTCTTGCAGTTTGACTTTTCCACTGGCGCAACACATCCCTGGCGTTTCGCTCTTAAATTTGAGTGCGCTGCAATACCTTGTTCGAACATTTTTTCGACGACTTTCCTGTTGGTCATATGACCCATATCGTTCTAACCTTACTTACCGTCGTTCAGGTAATTCAGACGATCGGGTCCCAGCGGGATGCACTTGGATTTTTCTAGCCTTAATGCTCGTTACTCGTCTGATCCTGAGGCTTGAAATACCGTTTTCGCTTGCGCTTGAGGTGTATATCGGCCAATTGCATTTCGCTTCGGGGTCATATTTTTTCGAAGCAAATGCGTCCGTCAATTAAGAAAAGTTAAAAAAATTAAAGAAAACTAGAAACGTAAATGAATTTCAGAAGAAATTTTTATAAAAAGTTAAATTGCTATACAAATAAAAACTGTTAAAAAAATTCAATTTTATAATGAATCGTTCACGTTTTATAAATAAATGTACTGAAAATATTATATAAATTGTTTTGTATTTTATATCGCACAATAAAAAGAACAAAAAAATTAATTTTTAGAACAACTTTTTTATAAGAATTTGTACTGCAATAAAAATAGAAACCGTAATGAAAAAAAATTAATTTTGTATTGCTATGTACACCAATTTATAAAAAAAGCATAAAAAACTCATCAAACCTTGAATCACAGGTACTAATTTAAAACAAGAGGAAACGCTATAGTCGAGTGCCGCGACCTTAAGATACCCATTACTGTTTTACAAAATTTTAAAATATTATTTTGCTAGTGGAAATTCACAAGGCGCCACCTATTGTCAGAGGAAGTATGTTGAGTATGCTTATAGTGAAATATAATATAAAGAAATTAAGTTATAAGGCCTCACATGGGCAGTGCATGTGAGGCCTTATAACTTAATTTCTTTATAAATAGCGAAATAATGTTGCGATTTGAAAAATCTTTGGTAAATCGATAGGTATTAACAGAAATAAGTTACACAACGTCAAACGAAGGCATTCATAATAATATTAGAGACGCCACAGTTTTCCGCGGTTTGTGGGCGTCAGAGTAGGCGTGGCCGGATGCAACTTCGTGGAAAGTTGCAAAGGCATCTCCTAAATACGTGATCCTAAACAAAATTATGTAGCTCTTATAGTTTTTGAGATTTTTGCATTTTTGGTTGTTCAGGTTTTGTGGGCGTTGGAGTGGGCTTGTCTTCATCGGAAAAAACAATTCGCATTGGAAGCATAATAGAAACCTACATGCTTAATCCGAACTTTCTATCTCTTATAGTTACCGAGATATCAGCTTTTCTAGAAAATCCGAAAACCGTCTTTTGAGCCTTGTGGGTGTGGCCGGATAGTAGTACCACTATAAGATGCGCTGCCATTTAAAGATTATACTTTTTGAATTTCAACTTTCTAACTGCAATAGTTCCTGAGATTTCAGCAATTTTAGTTTTTGGCGATTTGTGGGCGTTAGAGTGGGCGTGGCAGGATGCTGTAATAAACTTGCGCTGTCCCGGGACCTCAAGAATCTTCATGCTTAATCTCAACTTTGTATCTGCTATAGTTCCTGAGATCTCAGCGTTCATACGGACGGACGGACGGACGGACGGACGGACGGACAGACGGAAATGGCTCAATCGACTTCGCTATTGATCCTGATCAAAAATATATATACTTTATAGGGTCGCAAAAGCTTCCTTCTATCTGTTACATACTTTTCAACGAATCTAGTATACCCTTTTACTCTACGAGTAACGGGTATAACTACGCAGATACAAAGCAATCTGTAACTTTAAAAGATACCTACATGAATGTAGTCCCTTAAGAGAGACCCAATAATTTTAGGACTTTCCGTGTCATCAAGCCATATTTCTGCTACTCGCAGGGCGATTGACTTATGATATGTATTCCTGTATGCTTCTGCAATAAACGGTAATAAGATTGACAGCCTTATTGTAAGTGCCTACAAATGAAACTTCTTTTTCATTTATAAGAACCTCCCCCTCCGGTGTCCATCCGCACTATCTTCTATACATATAACAAGAAGAAAAACTATATTCGAGTACGGCGACTATAAGATACCCGTTACTATTTTCTACAATTTTAATAAATTCATTTTGCTAGTGCAAATTTATAAAATTTATAAAATTTATAAAGTAACTGATAGGACGTCATTGTCCATGTGAGGCATATAGCCTACATTTATTCATAAATAGCGAAATAAAGTTTATATTTAAGAAATCTTTGGTAGATCGATAGGTATTAACAAAAAATGTTACACAAGGACAAACGAAGACATTCATTATAATATTATGGACGCCACAGCGTTCCGCGGTTTGTGGGCGTTAGAATGGGCGTGGCAGGATGAAAACTTTAGTTGCAGTGACATCTCTAAAATAAGTATTCTTAAGCTCAACTTTTTTGCTCTTATTTTGCATTTTTGGGTTTCCGGTTCTTGTGGGCGTGGCAAGATAGGAAAAAGAATTCGCATTTCTGGCATCATTAAAACCTATGTATATGCTTAATCCGACTTTCTGTCATTTATAGTTACCAAAATATCAGGTGTTCTAAAAAATCCGAAAACCGTCTTTCGAGCTTGGTGGGTATAAGAATGGGTGTGGCCGCATAATGGTACTATCATAAGATGCGCTGTCATCTCAAGATTATACATACTTAATCTTAACTTTTTAGCCCTAATAGTTCCTTGTGGGCGATAGAGTGGGCGAAGTGGAATGATGTAACAAACTTGCGCTGCGTAGGGACCTCAATCTGCCTGCTAAATCGCAACTCTTTATCTCTTTTAGTTCCTGAGATCTTAGCGTTTATACAGACAGACGGATACGGCTTAATCAACTTCGCTATTGATACTGATCAAGAATATATATACTTTATAGGGCCAGAGAAGCATCCTTCTACCTGTTACATACTTTTCAACGAATCTAGTATACCCTTTTACACTACGAGTACCGGGTATAAAAATATAAAACAATTAAAGAAACTTAAAAACTTAAATAAATTTCAGAAGAATTTTTTTAAAAAGTTGAATTGCAATAAAAATAAAAACTGTTTGTAAAAAAAAAACTAATTTAAATTCTATTGTCAGGAGCAGTCATCTAGCTAATACTAAAATCACGGCTTACAATTCGTTCGGCATCAATGTATGCTGAATTTTCTCTTTTAACTATAACACAAGCCGAGATAAGCGCTCATGAGTCGCCGATTAATCGGCTCGCCCTATTATATTTCGTTCTCTATCGCTGACAACACCCAGTCGCAGCGGTGCTAAAAAACATAGAAAAAATATCTTTCCCCTTTTTTTTCGCACCGTTCACGGCACCGCATTTTTTGTATACTTATAATTTATTACCTCCTCAAACATTTGGTGACCCCAACGTGATTGTGAACGCGTGTGATAGTTAAGAAATTTATTTATTATTATTATTCATTTATTTATTCATTTTTATAATTCCAAGCGCCTCTCACACAATTCGTTGTGAAGGTCAATAAACTCAATTCGCATCGTTTGTACGATATTCGCTTATACCTGCAAACCAAAGCTGCAGTCAGCATCGGCTGCTGTACATTTTGTCGCCTTTAGTCAAGTGCATCGGAAAGTTCGCGTAGTGACTGTTGTATTCGAAATGTCGGAAGCAAATAAATGAGAGCTTGTGCAATGTGCACCAGGTAACGAAGACTTTTATCGGGCAAAGTCAGGCTCATTGGAGCGTCAACTTCAGGCGTTAAATACAGTTAAAAACCTAAGTGACGAACAGTTTGCCAAGTTCGGTGAAAGTGAATTGCATGTGCGGTTAGAGTTAGTCGAGAGGATGAATTCCGACATTGACTGACCTCAACTTAACCTCGAACGTAACAGCCGCAACGAAGTCTTATCTGCATAATAGCAGTCTAACCTAGCCAAAATGACGTCAAAATTAAGGACTGTGTTGTGCGATACTAGCAGGGCTCTTGCTGATCCTGTTGATCTTATTCCTTGAAAGGCCGAATATTCTAATTCGACTAAAATTATCTTGGCAACAACAATTAAAATATAATATTATATATTAAAATATTTTATTTAGAAGAATTAATATTCAAATAGTTTTTTCACTTTAAAAAAATTTTACATCAAACATTCATTTAAATATTTATTTTAAAACTCCAAAATTTAATTTAATAGGCCACACGCACCAGTCACAATTGCTATTTATTATTTATGCAAAATTAAAATAAAAAATTGTCTCGAGGGAAAAAATTTTCCTAGCCAGTGTAATTCTCTTTTTTTTGAGGCTGTATTTAATCGGAACACTTACCCAACACTTAAACACTAGCCCACTTACATTTTCTTCTTGGGGTCATGGATTCTTTTTACAGTTGGGTGCCAATTAGGTAAGGACATAACGGGAGTCCCACGCTGCCGTCAATGTCGCCGTGGTGCCGGGGCCTGCGTCGCACGCGTCGCACGCGGTCTCCTGGCCGATCCTTGCCAGGTGCAGATGTCTTCTTGGTCAGCGGCGGGCGCTCCTTGACGCGGCGCCTTCGCAGGTGACGTAGGTGTAGGGCGTCAGTTAGTGGCCCTTAAGGCACACTAATCCAAATCAGAAAAATAACGGCTTCCGCCGGAGTAGCTTTCCTCGAGCGACTGCTGTTTATTGGGATACCCAAGAAGACTAAAACTAAGAGCCAAAACAATCTAAGCATTGTCTCCTAGCCAGCAGCGCAGGCCATGCTAAAACTCTTCTGCATGTCGGCAAGCTGGCGGCGCACCTACGGAGAGCCCAGGTTGTGGGAGCGCAGGTACTCGATGTCTAAGCTCCATTCTAGGGTGACCCAATAACCACTAGGGAAGGGTTCGAACTTACAGACAGGCTTGCTATAGCCAACAGCCAATGACATTTGAAAACTTAACAACTTTGTTACTACTGCTTCGAACAATCAATAAAATAAATTTGTATACCCAATAAAACAGATAATGTATATGTTGTCTATGTGTAATTTTTCTAGAGCTCACACCTTATTATCGGGGTTGGGATGGAGAATTTTTTAAACTGTGCTTAACTACCTATTAACGAGATCTTTAAAAAATTTTAGACTTTCTTCGTGGCATGTAAGTAATATAAAATTATTTATAATACTTATTTTAGTAGAATTGAGCCTGTTAAAGTCATTTTGGTGCTTGTCACATAAAGTAAAGTTGGGTGGGCTCAGTGCCATATTTTTTTTTTTTTTGAAAGTTACATATTTAAAAAATTGAATGATAAACTAATTACGATATACACATTTATTCCTTTTATCAATTTTCATATTCCATTTATTGGTTCAGTCTTCTAAATTGTTGTAAAATGCTTATCAGATCTAAGTAAAGGTTGCGCAGACACATTAACTAAAATAGGAAAGGTGGGGGAAAAGAATTAAATAAGGAACAGTCTTCAAGTCAGTTGCGCGGGTATCTATTCTGGGCACATTAATATTTTTCTCGTCTGACCCAATAAATCACGATTCTATGCCGTCAGAAGAATAACTGAGATCCAGACACATCGTTAAGATTGTGTGGGCTAAGCTGAAATTTTGTGAGTCCAGGGCCGTGAATTTTATTTAATAATGTTACATATTAACAAATTTTAATGTCAAACTTAAAATTATTTACACATTTAACTATTTTATTATATTCATATTCCATTTATTGGCTCAGTCTTCTAAACGTCATTAAAAATGCTTATAAGAACTAAGTTAAACTTAACCACTAGACTACATAAGCAGAATTTTATGAGTGGAATATAAATGGTTTTTTAGTTGGGTTATGAAATATAATATATAATATACTATTTATTTTCTTGGGCGCAATAATAGTTGAAAACATTTATTTGGCAGGGCCACACTGGATTTTTGTAATTTAATTTTTGAAAAGTCCGCACTATTCACATTGTAATTTTTTATAATATGGACAAGTAAATGAAATCCGAACCCTCGAACCAGATTTTTTCCAAGACATGTGCGCTTACCGACACTGAACGGTAAGAAATGTGGAATACATTTCTTAAGCTGAAAAACATAACCATCATTTAAATTGTTGTAATTTTTTTTTGTAATTTAGCCTAACTTATTGAAACCGCACTGTTTGTCTCTTTTTTTGTAAAGCTCTGCACTGGAGTCTGGTCCCACCAAGACATTGGTTCTGTCATCTGTATGCTTTATATCTAGAAACCGCTGCGGCTCAAATTGATCAGGATATTTCCAGTTATTTTCGTTTATACTTAATATAAAATTATTTATAAAAACGATTGTCCCCTTGGTAACACCAAATCCCGATAAAACTGTGTCTTCCATTGCTACATGAGGAACATTAGGAGATGATGAATGTCGTAGAACCTCTAAAATTACCGCCATGGTATATGGCATTTTATTCATATCATAAAGACTAATACTCCTTACTTCATAATTCGAAACAAAATCTACCTCCTGCTCACCAATTATATGATTTTTAGCTATGTATGCCAGAACCAACATTACCAAATTCCCAACTGCTGTGTGCCCTCCAATAAAGTCTTCTAACATAAAAATTATTGTATTACAGGACACATTCTGGTCT
>NW_024572930.1:0-36756 GCF_018153835.1 Drosophila eugracilis | reverse complement strand
TTTTTATTTTAACATAAAGAAATGTTCGTTTCTTAAAACTAAATTGGAGTACATTGGGTTTGAAATAACGAATGGAGAAATTCGGAAAACTGTTACTCAATTACGACAGTTCATTGGTTTAGCTTCTTACTTTCGACAATTCATTCCAAAATTTTTCGAAATATGTAAACCACTGTATACGCTTACTTTAAAGAATAATGCTAATTTTGTCTAGTTGTCAGAACATGAACAAATACGATTGAAAATAATAGGTGTATTGACAAAGGCCCCAGTATTAACTATATTTGATCCACAATATCCAATAGAATTGAACACAGATGCCAGCTCCATTGGTTACGGGGCGATATTGTTACATAAAATTGAAAATAAATCCTTTGTAGTAGAGTATTATAGGAAATGTACTTCTCCGGCAGAAGCAAAATACCACTCGTACGAACTCGAGACTTTAGCAGTTGTCAATGTTATGAAGCATTTTAGGCATTATTTACAAGGTCGTAAATTTGTCGTTTACACTGATTGTAACTCTGTAAAGGCCAGACGCACCAAAATGGAATTAACACCAAGAGGCATAGATGGTGGGGGCTTTTACAGTCATTTGATTTCGATCTTGAATATAGAAAAGGGTGCATGTCGAAGGAAATAAGTGTGCGGATAAAATAATTGAGAAGCGTATTAATCTTACTGAAGTGACCGACAATTGGATGGTGTCCGAACAGCAGTTCGATCCTGAAATAATCAATAAATCATCCAAGTTACGCAATAACGAGTTACCGGAAAATTTAAATAAAACATTTGAACTAAGAAAGGGCATATTGCATAGGAAAATACAGAGGAATGGTAAAACAAGGTGCTTGCCGGTAATTCCAAGGGCGTTTAGGTGGGCAGTGATCAACCACGTACACGAATCTGTTATGCATTTGGGATGGGAAAAAACATTAGATAAGGTATATGGATATTACTGTTTCGAGAATATGACCAAGTATTTACGTAGATTTGTGGAAAACTAGCAAACTAGCAAAACCCCCAAATGGAAGGGTCCATTTGAGGTGATCAAAGTTTAGACGGCGATCGATATGAACTAAAATCATTAGTTAATAAGCGAACGTAAAAATATTCACTTGAGTGGCTAAGAGCGCTACCAAGCAGACAAATAATTAACGAATTAAACGAAGAATTCGATGGCCTAAGCAATTCCCAGGAGGGGAACGAACTAATAGACCGCGTTAGTAAGCGCGCGCCTGTGCCCCAGAAGAGGGGACTTGAGGAACGCACCATAACAGCTGTCTCAGAGGGAAGACAAGGGTTGTGGCGGGGGTCAAGGTGATTGGGTGTAAGTGTGCACACCAAATTAAATTGAGAAACTAAGAGGCAAATCTAAGTTATGTAAAATCTGAATTATTGGAAAATTCTGATTAGAATTAAATGATATGATAAGAATAAAGCGAAGATAGTTAAATACAATGTAGGAGACCATGTGTTATTAAACAACGAAGAGCGTCACCAAACTAAGCTTGATACGAAATTAAAAGGTCCGTTCGAAATAATCGAACAACTAGCTGGTGATAGATATGTTTTAAAGTCTTTAACAAGCAAAAGAACTTATAAGTATGCACACGACTTTCTGAGGGCATTGCCCAATAGAGAATTAAGTAAAGAAATGGATGAAGAATTATATGACTCGAGAGGAGATCTATCTGACTCACAAATGAAAAATAGAGATAAAGAAGGCACAGTAGTTACCCTAGAATCCCAAGAGGGGATACAAAAGACCGCACCAAAACAGATGGAATTGTTATGGCGGGGGTCAAAAGATTGCACCATAGCAGAAGGACTTGCTGTGGCGGGGGTCAGTGATGATCGCACCATGACAGAAGGATTTGTCATGGCGGGGATCGGTAAGAATAACTACATGTCATAATGGAATTACAGAAAAGAAGAATTGTCAAGTTTGATTTAAGAGGAAATGATATGAAAAAGTTTATGTGATGGTATTGTGAAACCATTTAATTGTTTTGTATAAAAGTTTAAAATTTATATACTCGTATGTCGGGAAACATCAAGTTCGGGGAAGTACAGAGTTCATGCGAAAGGCATAGCAGCAGAGACGGTGGCAGCCTCTGCTGGTGAGTGAGGTCCGTTGACGAGTTACCGAAAGTCGTGAGATAGAAAGAGATGACGATAGAGGCTCAATTTGAGAGAGAGAATGCTGAGAGAGCAGGATTGAGCGCAATGATCGATGAGAGTAGATTTAGTCTAGTTTCGGTAACGAGTGTGAGCGGAACTCGCTGTGCTGCCGCATCGATAATAAAACTTGGGTGACAATGGATGAAATTACCGGTCTTCCGACATCAGAAGTGGGATCGCCTTCGCCACAAGAGCACAGCTCCGCTCAATATATGGCAGCGCTGAAAGAGCAAAATAAAAATCTAAGGGAAATTATAAAAGCCATGGAGGCGCCAAGAGCCTCGGCGTCAGATGGGAAAACCACGCATGTGACACTGCCCAAATTTAATCCCGATGGCGCTGGAACAGATGCATCAGCATGGTGCACTACGGTCGATTTAATCTTCGCAGATAATGTGCTCGAAGGCAGCGCCCTAGTAATAGCACTAAGCAAAGCGCTGGAAGGCAGTGCCTCTCAATGGCTGTCCCAGGTATGCTTTGCTAGCATCACCTGGACCCAATTCAAGGAACTGTTCATCCAGAGATTCGTAGGCATTGAGACAACGGCTGCCGTACTGATTAATGTTTTAAATGGGCATCCCAGATCTGGAGAAAGCTTTGCGGAATATGGCAGTCGCATAGTTACGCTATTATTATCCAAGTGGAAATCAACGGAACTGGAGGAGATTGCGGTGTCAATAGCGTTAGCCCACATGTCACAAATTGACAATAATTTGCTGCGTTGGGTTTTTACGACGAACGTGACGACGCGTAATGAACTTCAGCGGCAGCTGCAGGCTTACGCATTCAAGAAGCGCAAAAACGAAAATGATGAAAACTCATCAAACGCGGACAAGAAGAAACCACGAATGCAGTTGCAGGTAAAATGCCATTGTTGTGGAAAAATTGGCCACAAATACGCCCAATGCCGCGCTCGCATGGAGAGCTCATCCTTCACCAAAGGAAAGAATCACAGGAGAAGCGCGCGGACATATGTCAGGTTCTACAGCCCAAAGGCTTATTCTATCAAAGGGGTGAGACCTTTCCATTTTTCTTTGACTCGGGTGCCAAGTGTTCTTTGATAAAAGAAAAATTAAGTCACAAAATTGCTGGAAAAAGATTTAATAATTTAATTGTACTACGAGGAATTGGCGACAATATTGTTAAGAGCCATTTGCAGATTTTGTCTACGGTTCAAATATCCCAATTTAATTTAGAAATTTTGTTCCATGTCGTATTAGACTATTATTTAAAGCACGACATAATGATTGGTCAAGATATATTCCAGCTTGGTTTTGGTGTTATGATCGAAACAGACAAATTTAATATTTACAAAACTAAGATTATTAATGCTGTACATGAAGATACATCCAATTTTCAAAATTTACTTGATACCAACATAGAATTAAGTGAAATTGATAAATGTAAGCTAAAAAACGTATTTGAAAAATATTCTGACAATTTTATAAATGGAATCCCAACTAAACGCGTAACCACAGGGGCATTAGAAATTCGTTTGATAGACGAGAATAAAACTGTTCAAAGGCCCCCATATCGACTCAGTGCAGATGAAAAGCTATTAGTTAGAGAAAAAATAGACCAAATGATTAAATCAAATGTGATCCGTCCAAGCAATTCACCATTTGCAAGTCCAATGCTATTAGTTAAAAAGAAAGATGGCAGCGACAGACTGTGCATTGATTTTCGTGATCTAAATTCAAACACCATCTCAGATAAGTACCCGTTGCCACTGATTTCTGATCAGATAGATCGCTTGCGAGGCGGAAAATATTTCTCTACTTTAGACATGGCCAGCGGATTTTATCAAATACCGATTCACCCTGACTCCATAGAAAGAACAGCATTCGTTACCCCAGAGGGTCAGTACGAATTTCTGGTGATGCCATTTGGGTTAAAAAATGCATCTTCTATTTTTCAACGTGCCATAGTCCAAGCCCTGGGTGACTTAGCCTATTCCTACGTAGTGGTCTACATAGATGACGTGCTGATTGTAGCAGAAACAAAGGAGGAAGCATATGAAAGGTTAGACATAGTGCTGAGAGTTTTGTCTGAGGCAGGTTTTACATTTAATATAAAGAAGTGCGCTTTTCTTCGCACAGGAATAGAGTACCTCGGATTCTATATTAAAGATGGTGAAATTAAACCGAATCCAAGTAAAATAGAAGCCCTGTCTGTTCTGTCGCCACCATCCACTGTAACGCAGTTAAGGCAATTCATAGGTTTGGTATCGTACTTCAGACAATTTGTCCCGCGGTTCTCAGAGCAGATGAAGCCGCTCTATGAGTTGACTTCTAAACTAAAGACGTTTGATTGGCAAGAGAAGCATGAGCAGAGCCGACAGAAGATTATCAAAGTACTGACGTCTGACCCTGTACTGACAATCTTTGACCCCGAACTCCAAATCGAATTGCATACAGATGCCAGTTCTGATGGGTATGGCGCAATGCTAATACACAAAATAGATGGTAAACGAAGAGTAATTGAATATTTTAGCAAACGCACGACAGTATCCGAAGCTAAATATCACTCATATGAGCTGGAAACATTAGCTGTCTACAATGCAGTGAAACACTTCAGACATTATTTACATGGTAGAAAATTTGTTGTGCACACCGATTGCAATTCACTAAAAGCGACTCAAACGAAAGCTGAATTGACCCCAAGAGTACACCGTTGGTGGGCGTATTTACAGGCTTTTGATTTTAGCGTTGAGTACAGAAAGGGTAGGAAAGGGTCCAATTCCTGTAGTTTCAACTGTCATCCGTAGAGCAGAGGTTCGTGTATATCTAGCAGCAATAACAAATAATTGGCTAATAGCCGAACAGCAACGAGATGATAGCTTAATAAAAATCATGGACCAATTAAATAGCGAAGATATAGGGACAGATGTAATGAAAACTTATGAAATTAGAACTGGGCTATTATATCGCAAGATACAACGTAATGGCAAGACTCGTTGCTTACCAGTGATTCCTAAGGCGTTTAAGTGGTCTGTCTTAAACCATGTACACGAGGCTATGATGCATATGGGATGGCAGAAGACTCTAGACAAGGTTTATGAACAATTCTGGTTTGACCACATGTCTAAATATGTCAAGAAGTTCGTTGAAAATTGATTAACCTGTAAATTATCTAAGCCCCCTTCTGGAAAGGCGCATATGGAATTGCACCCCATACCTAAGATTAATATACCTTGGCATACTATCCACGTAGATATAAGTGGCAAGCTCAGTGGAAAAAATGATCTGAAGGAATATATTATTGTCCAGGTAGATGCATTTACAAAGTTTGTTCACTTGTATCACACTCTTAATCTAGACTCAGAAAATTACATTAAAGCCGTGAAGTCAGGTATATCTTTCTTTGGAGTTCCCAGTCGAATCATCGCAGATCAAGGCAGGAGCTTTGCAAGTAATAAGTTCCGTGAACGACGAATAAAATTGACTTGCACTTAATAGCCACGGGCGCAAGCCGTGCCAATGGACAGGTGGAACGTGTCATGAGCACGCTTAAAGGTATGCTAACTGCTGTAGAAACTAGTGAACGTTCTTGGCAGGATGCATTGCAAGATATTCAGTTAGCCATGAATTGCTCTACAAATAGAGTTACAAAATTTAGTGCTCTAGAGTTGCTAATAGGGAAAGAGGCAAGGCCTTTCGGTATGCTGAAAATAAATGAAGAAGATAATATAGTGAATAGAGAAAATGCTAGAATAAAAGCTAAGGAAAACATGGACAGTAATGCACGGTACGATAAAGAAAGATTTGACAAAAACAAGGCGAAAGTTATTGCGTATAACGTAGGAGATCATGTTTTACTGAAAGCTGAAGAGCGCCATCAAACAAAACTTGATCCCAAGTTCAAGGGTCCGTTTCAAGTGGTCAAAGTATTAGATGGAGATCGGTATGAATTGAAATATAAGTACTCACACGAGTCTCTGAGAGCGCTACCAAACAGACAGTTAATCTGCGAATTAACAGGAGAATTCCAAAGTAATGATGAGCCCCAAAATGGGGGAGAGCCTGAGGTTGGCACAAGTGAATGTGCGTCTGTGTCCCAAGATGGGAAAGAGTATGAAGACGGCACAAGTGAAGGTGCGTCTTTGTCCCAAGAGGGGAAATGTTGACCGCAATATAGCAGCTGTCTCGCAGGGTCGAACAGTGTTATGGCGGATGGTCTTAGTGACCTGGTGCATATGGTTGAGCGGCAAAGACGAATGGCGGATGGTCTTAGTGACCTGGTGCATATGTTTGCACGGTAATAATGAATGGCGGATGGTCTTAGTGACCTGGTGCATATGTTTGCACGGCAATGATGAATGAAATAAAATTATGAATTTAAGTCATGTAAACGATGAATTGTTTAAAATTAAGAATGGCTCGGTATAAATTTGTAAAAAGTAAAAAAAAAATGAGAAGTTTATGTTAATTGTTGGAATTGTCTGTGGAAAACGACTCATATAGTTTGTAACTGCTTAAAGGAACAATGATGAAAAGAATCAATGAACAAATTAAATTTAAGGATTTGAATATGAGAACCAATATAATCAATGTTTTCCTGATTTTTTTGGTAATTTAGAAATTCAACACACAGGGACGTGTGATAGGTCAGGAAGGCCGTGTCGGGAAACAATAAGTTCGGGGAAGTACAGAGTTCATGCGAAAGGCATAGCAGCAGAGACGGTGGCAGCCTCTGCTGGTGAGTGAGGTCCGTTGACGAGTTACCGAAAGTCGTGAGATAGAAAGTGTGAGCGGAACTCGCTGTGCTGCCGCATCGATAATAAAACTTGAGTGACAATGGATGAGATTACCGGTCTTCCGACATATAAATAAGAGTTAATGAAGTAAAAGGATTATAAAATCTGACGAATAACTGAGAAAAGTCTTGTCCTAGATCTTACAGGAAGGCCGTGTCGCAGTGTGATTCCTAGTAAATGTAGCATTCCGGTAATTTGGGAATTCGGGGAATTCCCTGCTTCTGCTTTACTAGCTGATATTGAGCGAAAGCACGGCAGCAGAGGCAGAGACGCTCTGCTGCTGAGTGAGGTTCGATGGTAAGATACCAAGAGTCTTGAGTAAGACAGAGATGGCTGCATACGCTCGACTTGTGTGAGCGCGAATATACATTTACGTGTTTTCTAAGAGTTTATATCAACCTAAATATGAGTACTTGGAAAAATTAATAAAACCTATAAAAGGAATGGGATATCATACTTTCTCTCATAACGATGGTGTATTAGACCCCAGTGAAGCAAAAAATAATTATATTATGATATTTGATGATGTAGCTTGTGAAAAACAAGAACAACAACATAAGATCTTATTTTTGTAAGGGTCGTCATAAGAATATTGATTCCTTTTATTTATGTCAAACATATACCCATATACCTAAACACTTGATTCGTGATAATGAAAACTTTATAATAATGTTTAAACAAGATGATTTAAATACGTGACATACAGTGGATCCAAGCTTATTTCGTGCAAGAAAAAATCAAATTTTTAATTTGATACTGCTACTAAACCAGAAGAGATATCAAAAAAATTTAAGCGCAGTAATGTTAAGAATGTCGCATATTACTAAAATAATAACACAGGTTTTTACTAATTTAAGAAACAAAAGAATTTTTCATACAAAAACTAAAAAATAGGGCAAAGTATATATATTCTTGATCAGGGTCAATAGCGAAGTCGATTAAGCCATGTCCGTCTGTCCGTCCGTCCGTCCGTCCGTCCGTCCGTATGAACGCTGAGATCTCAGGAACTATAGCAGATACAAAGTTCAGATTAGGCATGAAGATTCTTGAGGTCCCGGGACAGCGCAAGTTTATTTCCGCATCCCGCCACGCCCACTCTAACGCACACAAATCGCAATAAACTAAAATTGCTGAAATCTCGAGAACTATTGCAGTTAGAAAGATGAAATTCAGCGCATCTTATAGTGGTAACACTATCCGGCCACACCCACCCATACGCCCACAAGGGTCAATAGACGGTTTTCGGATTTTCTAGAAAAGCTGATATCTCGGTAACTATAAGAGATAGAAAGTTCGGATTAAGCAAGTAGGTTTCAATGATGCTCTCAATGCGAAAAACCAAAAATGCAAAAACCTCAAAAACTATAAAAGCTACAAAACTTTGATTAAGAATGCGTATTTAAGAGAAGCTTCTGCAACTTTCTACGAAGTTGCATCTGGCCACGCCCACTCTAACGCCCTCAAACCGCGGAAAACTGTGGCGTCCATACTATTATTATGAATGTCTTCGATTGACTTTGTATAACTTATTTCTGTTAATATCTATCGATTTGCCAAAGATTTTTCAAATCGGAACATTTTTTCGCTATTTATAAAGAAATTAAGGTTATAAGGCCTCACATGGGCAGTGACGTCACTATAAGCATACTCTACAAACTTCCTCTGACAATAGGTTGCGCCTTGTGAATTTCCACTAGCAAAATAATATTTTAAAATTTTGTAAAACGGTAACGGGTATCTTATAGTCGCGGCACTCGACTATAGCGTTTCCTCTTGATTTTTCTTAATACTGGTAAAAATATATTAACAAAAGCATATTTATAAGTTTTTGAGGCTGTTCACACAAAAATTACGGTTTAACGGGTATTTTCAACTATGGCGCCACGAACAACTATTGAGCAAAGAGAATTAGTCCTTAAACATTTTAAGGATGGTAAAACCCAGCGCGCCATAGTGGAAATTGTTTGCCTTAAGCCCTAGTACGGTGCAATATATAATCCAAAGGTTTGTTCGCGAAAATAGGGTGGCAGATAAGGGCCGTGTTGCACCTAACAAAATTTTTAACGACCACGAGGAGAGACGTATTGTCCGAAAAGTGAAGGATAACCCCAAGCTATCGGCTCCAAAATTAGTTGAGGAGATCGAGAACGAAATGGGCATAAGTGCTAAAGATAAATTTGCGCGCGTCAAATTCGTCAGGGAAATCGAAACTCCTCCGATTTCCTTCTGGAACGACGTTATATTTGCGGACGAATCCAAATTCAATATATTTGGGTCCGATGGGAGGAACTACGTTTGGCGGCGTCCCAATACAGAGCTAGATCCAAAGAATATAAAAGCAACGGTTAAGCACGGCGGTGGTCATGTCATGGTTTGGGCCTGTATGGCTGCGTTCGGCGTCGGAAATTTGGTTTTCATTGACGGAATCATGGATGCCAATAAATATTTAAGTAAATTAAAAAAAAATTTGGTGCAAAGTGCCGAAACTTTAGGAATAAAGGACAGATTCCGATTCTACTACGACATTGACCTTAAGCACACTGCTGGCAATGTAAAGCTTTGGTTGGTCTGGAACTGCCCCCATATGATAAAAACACCAGCACAGTCGCCTGACTTAAACGTAATAGAAAATTTGTGGGAAATTTTGGACATGGCTATCCGAAAAAGGCAAATTTCCACCAAAAATGAACTAAAAACAGCCTTATTGGAAGAATGGCGTAAAATTCCCGTTGAAACAACAAAAAAATTGGTCGAATCCATGGAAAATCGTTTAAAAGACGGCAAGAAACATAATGGAGGCCCAACCAAGTATTAAAATTAGAAATTAAGGAAGTTACAGTATTTTTTAAAGCTTGCACGAAATAAGCTTGCGCATTCGAATTGCCCTGTTTTTCAGTTTTAATATGAAAATTTGTTTTGTTTTGTAGTTAAGAATTTTTGTTTTTAGTTTCTTAAATAAAATAAGTGTTTTCTGAAATTACTGCACTTAAATTTTTTTGATATCTCTTCTGGTTTAGGAGCAGTATCAAATTTAAATTTCGAGTTTTTCATGCACGAAATAAGCTTGGATCCACTGTATGTATATAGAGATCATTTTAATACAGATATGTGTTACGACACATTCATGGAAATTTGTACAAAATATTGGGAGGATACATTTGGATTCTTGTTTATAAGTAAAGATAACGATATGGATAATGAAAGATATAGAAAAGGTTTTGATCAATTTATTTTGATTTAAAAAAGTTATTGGATTTGGTATAAAAATAGATTAAAAAACATTTCCACAGTTTAACAATGTCCTAGATCAGTGACCTTGTCTTTGAATGGAAATAGTTCCGTTATAAATACAAAGTACTTTCCACCAATTGAACTGGATGGACGATTTGAGTGTGCATTAATTGATTTTAATATGTACAATTTAATCCCAAATATAGACGAAAAAACAATCTCTTCCATATTGGAACTAATGAAATCACCATTCCTACTGCTCCTATGAACTAAATGATATAATTCATTATATTTATAAAAATCTTAAGGATTATGGTATTGAAAAATCTTTTAAAATTGAAAGCAATAACAATTCTCTTCAAGTGGAAATAACCAGCACTCGGGAGCCGGTTTACTTTAATAAGGTCAACTTTCTAAATATAGACGATAAAAACAATCTTTTCCATATTGGAACTAATGAAATCACCATTCCTACTGGTCCTATGAACTAAATGATATAATTCATTATTGAAAAATCTTTTAAAATTGAAAGCAATAACAATACTCTTCAAGTGGAAATAACCAGCACTCGGGAGCCGGGGAAATTTAATAAGGTCAACTTTTTGGTTTTGATAAAAGATAAAAGAGAACAAAAACATATCTATCGGATCAGACTGTCAATATTTTAAAAATTAATTCTATTCGTTTGGAATGTAACATAATAAGTGGTTCATATGTAGATAATACACCTAATCATACGTTACATGAATTCGGTTTTAATGTTTCTCCTGTCCATGAAATGATTGTGACACCACATAATCTTATTTACTTGCCAATCAACTGTGATGAAATAAGCACACTCTCCATACACATCGTAGATCAAAACGGAGATTTGGTAAATTTACGTGGTGAAAACGTTTCGATTCGGTTGCATATTCGCATGATTGAATGATTATTTATAATAAAAGACCTGGTTCATACACTCAACCAAGCATTACTAATTTTAAAGCTATCGAAAGAGGATCAACTCTAAGAAAAAGCTCACTTACTTTAAAAAATAAATTATTTTTAAAGTCTCTAGGCTTCAAAGTAAAAAATTATTAAAAATATACTGGAAGAAAAAAATGAACGAAATTTTAAATGTTCGAGAAAAAATTTACTCGGATGAGAGTATTTCGAAAAAAGAGTTCCATACTTATTCGTCGTATAATCAAACATTTAAACCAAACGATGAAATTCGAATTACTATCCAAAATCAAGAATTGTATGTGCTCCCTCATGAAAGTTACCTCAACTTTCAAGGAATTATTAGACAAGATACAACAGTCAGTCCTACAACTGATAATGTTACAACTTTTTTTAAAAATAATTGTAGGGCTTACTTCTTGGATGAAATCAAATACGAAATAAATGGATGCGAGATTGATAGAACTCGATTTGTCGGTATGACAACTACTCTTAAAAATTGTTTATCACTTGATAACCTTTAAAGTTAAATCTATCAAATTCTGGATGGAGTGGTGGAGATGACTTTTCTACTAGACCTTACTTTAACTTTTCTGTCCCATTAAAAAATTTATTGGGGTTTGCGGATGCTAACTAAAAACCTAGATGATGTCTTTGAAAAAAAAAGAGATTGGAACAAACATTTAAATTAGAAATGATTAATATAAGTTGGAAAATTCCTCATGTGACACCTAGTGACATTGCAAAAATTAAGATGTATAATGTTATTAAAAGTAGTCTAAACCTACTTATTGCATTTCGTAGTTGGGACTCCTACGTTAACCCGAAATTAGGATAAGGAACACACCACTGTTGGAATGTTCAACTTTCAGCGAATCGGGAGAAAAAAAACTTGTCACAAATAATTTATCAAACTTGAAGGTTCATTTAAATTCTGACTCTTACCCATATGATAATTTAAATGTCGACTTCAATAAGAATCAGTTTGCTCACCTATATGAAATGTATTCAAGATTTCAATCTACTTACTACAATCGTGAGTCACAACCATCGTAATTAATTAGAAAATTAAAATTAAAATTAAATTAAAATCTGGTCCTATTGACGTGAGAATTTCAACTGAACTGAAGAACACGAAAATAAATATTTCGATAAATAATGAAATTTCTTGAAGAAATTGATAATTTTTTTCTACAATTCAATGGGAAGTTTTTTGAAGATCAATTCCAATACCTTCTTAAAACCAAGATTATGTTCATGAATCAAGGTGCACAAGATCTAAAAACAATGAAATATGAAAATGACTACACACATAAAACCACAACCTCTTGTATCCTTTTTATCTATTTGTTGGAATAGAGAGAGAAATACTAAAACACACATTTTATGGATCTTCCTCATCGGTCCCAGCAAGCATTTTATGAAATTTCTGATCGAATATGAGTCAAATAAAGGACAAAGAAAAAAAATATTAACTTTTTTTCGCCAATAATAGAAATAGTTTCTTACTTTTTATTATTGTCATAAGAAAGCACTTTTCAGCTCTTGCCTTTGTGCTGGTGCCTTTCCAACTATAAGTTGTAGCCAATATGTCGGAAAATACTTTTCGAAGTGCTGCTCTTAATTGAGATGGTCCTTCTGCACCAGTTTTCCCTATAAATTGTTTCTGAAAATTAAATTAAATTAAATTAAGAAGTTAAAATTGATTTATATATATGTCGGCGGCAAGGGTATGTTTTCCATGGCATTCTACGGCGAGGTAGGACTTTGGTGGACCTTTCCTCTAACACGAAGAAGATATGTGTTAAACGGTCCGCAGAGTCGACCCACACACCTTTGGAACGGCTGTTGCGGTAGCACTCGTTCCGGTGGTAGCGATCCCGGGTTGGTTCTCCAGTTTGGGTCTGAACCGAACGCAGGCGATACAGGAACGCACCACTCGACGAGCCAGGTCCCTACGTGATGATCCAGTATTCCAGACGGATTAGCCGCGACTGGAAAGACTTTCGGCCGGCGGCGACAATTCCTCAGATGCAAGTGTCGGACATAAATCCACGCAAGGTGCGATTTGCTAGGCAGTAGCAGCGGATGCCTTTCAGATTCAGGGGATGTCGGCGTTCTGTAATCGTCTCCAACCCTTATAAGAGCATGTCTGATGAGCTGTCTCGAGAAAGGGCGTTAAATACTTTGCAGGTGACTTGGCAAGCGGCTTAGCTTTCGGCAGCGAGTGAAAAATCTTCAAGGAACGACTGTTGCTGAATATTGTAGAACGATGCTGAACAATGCGCAAAGGATTCAACCTTCCGATGTAAGCGTGGATGTTTGACAATTTTGACTCCCTCTTGATAAGTTGGGCGAAGGCCTCCGATGGTTTCCGAATGCAGCGAGTGTATGGAGGCGATGTGGAGTCAGCTGTTGGAGGGCGATGATTACTGATCACAGCCGTGGTGAAGTGTGCTCCTTCGTTGCTCTCTTTGACAATAGTTGGATCGATATCGATGATTTGGAGTGGTTGGCCTGGGACGACGGTCAGGGTCAAGAACTGTGGACCTGGCATGAACCACAGGCGATGCTGCCAGCTCAGTTGTAGCAGCTCCGCGCGAAACTATGTCCGCCGGATTATGCTCTCACCTGGTACGAAATTTCCGCAGCCATCTGCGGTCCTTTCTTGAACCGGAGAATTCGGTTTCAACGAATGCTGACGTATGATGAGTGCTGTTTTAGCCAGTGAAGCCCAATCTGCGAGTCCGTCCAGAAATAGACCGAGAATTTTCTTCCGCTAATAGAGGCTTCAATTTCGCCATAGTTGGCCCAGCAAATGCTCCCACACAATTCCAGTTTGGAAGGGATTTTTTTCTTCAGCAGGAGCCACTCCTCTCGATTTGCCAGTCAACTAGCTGCGCGACATCTCCCGTCGACGAGTTCCGAGCGGAGACACCACGGCAGCCCGTAAGCCCTGATTGATGCGTCTACAATCCATGAAGTTGAAGTGATCGCATGCTTGTGTTTGGAGAGGAGGCAATAGCGGGGGAATCGATAAAATTGAGACTGTTTGCCCATGAATGATTCTAGGCATTTGCCCAGGCCAGTAAATGTTTCTGGGATACGCTCTCTGAGTCCATTGCAGGCCAAGCGACCAAAAGTTCTTGCGAAGTATTTTTTGCAACAACAAGCAGGTGAGAGCCAAACCAACCAGGTCGAAGCCAAGGCGGATGCAGTGGACAAAATACTTCTTTTTGGTGTACGCATATTGCGTGGTTCCTTGGCCTGAACTTGGAGAAGGAGACAGTGTATCCTTGTGCTGGTTCCAGTTCACTCCAGAGCGCTGGCTAGTCCCTCGCCACAGGAACTGAGCTTCTTGGATGCATGATCTTCCATGAATCCCTGTGGTTGGAATGCCATTTGGTGAGTGAAATGCCCTCGACGAAGAATTTCTGTGACTTGATCCTTGATAATGCCCAAAAGCGTCTCTAAGTCGTCTGCACCCGTGAGTAGGTCATCAACGTAAGAAAGGCGGCTTTATGATAGCGGCGCCGGTGGTCAGGTCAGCTTGATGAACATCAGCGAGGTGGTTGAGGCTACGTGTTGCCAAAAATGGGGCGGCTGCAGTGCCGTAGGTTACCGTACTCCAAGTGATACGTGCGCAGCGTGTCTTCTGGAAATGCTCTCCAAAGAATGTACTGGTAGTTTGCGATCAATAATGTCCGAGATTTACTTGCCTATACATCTTGGTCACATCTGCAGTGATGGCGTAACGATGAAGCCTGAACTTTCGAAGCTGCAGGTACAAGTCCTCCTGGAGTGTTGGGCCAACATAGCAAGAGTCGTTGAGTGATAGTGATTGACGTCCGGCAAGAGAGCGTCCAAACACCACCTAAGCTTAAGTAGACTCACTGCTGGGTTTGAGGACGCAGTGATGCGGGATGTAGTACTGCGGCTCGTGCAGTTTAGGATGAATAACTGGGGACATGTGCCCCAATTTCTCATACTCCTCCATGAAGTCGCAGTATTGTTGACGAAGTGCTGGAGATTTCGATAGGCGGCGTTCCATGCTCTGGAACCGACGGCGAGCGATATCAAATGAGTCTCCCAATCGAGTTGGGTCAGCCTTGAATGGCAGTTTGACGACAATCCTACCAGTGCTGTCGAGACAAGTGGTCTTCTCGTACTGTTCCTCGCAAATAGCATGCTCCGGCTTCTGCAGAGGTGGCGAGGTCGACTGCTTCCAGTTCCCACAGACGTTTGAGGTTGACATCAATTGAACTTGCGTTTAAAGCCATGCAAGTGGAAACTTCTATTGGCGCGGTTTGCTGCAGTCGGCCGGTTACGACCCAGCCAAACTGGGTTTTCTGCAGCAGCGGCGCCCGGAGGTCCCAGCGCTTATTTTCCCCTACAGTTAAGGCGTCGAAGAAGGCTTCCGGTTCCCAGTGGCTAGCAGATCGACGTGGCGTGATTGGTAGAATCTTTCATCAGCGAGCGGCGTATTTTCTGGCAGCTTCCAAGGTCGAAACGTCGATGGGCGAGATCGGGCTGGTATGAGATTTGTGGAATAAAACAGAGATCTGCGGAGAGTACGAAAGATGAAATGCGAGATTTGACAGATGCGGTTGTGCAATTTTATTTAATATCTGTTTGCGAATGGCCGATGCTTCCGAATTTGGACTGCATGTCTTTCCCTCCGTAAGCGAAAGCCGTTGTGCGAAAGTCTTCCGTCGAAAGTTCACTTGAGAGCAGGGTCGAGGAGAGGAGCTCTTCCAGGCCGGTAGGTTCAAACGCATCACTTGACGAGAACCATAGCAGTGGCAACAACACCTGAGACTTCTGGCCAGAATGCGAGTGCGGAAAGTGTGTTCCCGCACGCTTCCAACAGCCGCGGTGCGGTTGGATACGGTTGGTGCGAGCGAGATGAATCTAGCGAATGGTTGTTGTGCAACGGGGTATGATGTGCCTTGTTGCAGGTGCGACAACGATTTCTCGATGGGCAGCTCGACAGATGGTGACCTCTACACGACGACGGTTCAAACACAGACGGTGTGTTTAACGACATCAAATCGCGCGGTTGGATTAAGGTCCTTAAACTTGTCACATCCGAGCAATTTGTGTGAGGTGCGAGGCAGTATACACATGGTGCGTTGGTCAGCGAAAACGACAATTGTGAGATCTTGCGGGGGGACGAGTCGGTCTTGGCCGCTCCGATCCCATGGATTTGCTCGTCGAACAGAAGAAACTGGCAGTGGCGCTTCAAGTATCTGCGTGCATTGGCTCCAGGATGGGAGAGTGAGATAATCAGTGATTCGTTCCATTTGTTTTGGTCTGCTGATCGCACTTCTCCATGACCACGTAAATAAGCATCGCCTCAGAAATTTGACGTCCGAGCCTAGCGATGAAAGGGGCACTATATAACGCGGATGCGTTGTCGATTAGGCTGCAGGCTGTTGAGCACGCCCGCAGCCGGCGGCAGTTTAAAAATCGAGGCTATCGTTTCGACAAAGATTAGGGCAGGCTTGTCATACCGGTCCTTCAGCCGTTCCAGCGCCTTCGCATAATTTTCTCCAGTGACCGGGAAGGCTGCGACAGCTTTCAGTGCAGGTCCCTTTAAACAATTACGGAGATGATTAAATTTGTCTATATTAGATATTTGCTCACGATTGACCAGTGGCAGAAACGACGAGATGAAGTTCTTGTAATCCTTATGATTTCCATCGAAGCTAGGTAGTGCCAATCTTGGCAGTCGAGACGGCGCGCTGTAACTTGGTGCAGAGATGTGGTCGAAAACTGTGTTGTGCAGATCCTCTCCAGAAGTTGCTGAATTGCCAACTTTGTAGTTATGTAACTGTCCTCCGGGTCTGCGTCCACTATCTGTGGAGTCCCTGGTCTCAATTTCTGATTGTACCGAAAGGGCTTGCTTAAAATATGACTCTAAGATTCCCAAACGGCACAGAAGTTCGGCCGGCGATTTCTGCTCTGCTTCTTCCTTGACATCGACCATTACTCTTATGCGCGTAATGTTGCGCTTAATATTCGAGCGTTGCCGTTGAGAGTCTCCAATATATAGTCGTTTCCATTGCTGCGACGAAGAATGCGAATGCGAGAACGAGATAAGTTGCGGCAACAACAACGCGGGCGACGAATGGCAATGCCGTGAAGTTAGTTCAAAGCGAAAGCGACTCTAGAACTCAAAAACGGTACCAGCGACTGCGGTTGGCGATGTAAACAAAACAACAACACTTTACTGGCGGAATAACGGAGCAAAGGAGAATGAGCGATCGACGCCGAGCTTATAGAGCGGGCGGGCACACACACAAGCTGCGAAGAGATGTGCGAAGAAGAGCGCGAATAGTTCCGTTATACGAACGACACGTTGCCCTTAGAATTTTCGTGAATAGTTAATAACTTTATTTGTTTATTTATTATTCACTTTCGATGAATGCACTAGGCTTGAATGTTCACCTTTGTATGCGGTTATGACAATGTTGAGTTGCGATGAGCGGGTCGAGCGAATAATTGTTGCCGGCGATACTTCGACAATTGTTTATGAATTAATAAATTGTTAATTTGTTTAAACACTGCCCCACGTTGGGCGCCAAAATGTTTAATGCACAAAGCGTCTTTTGTGCTGCACAAGCTATCAGGTTGGGGAGTGCATAAACTAATTACAATTTATAAACTCAGGCGAGAAAAAGACAACCGTTTACCAAGATCTAACATCAGCAACTGCCTTTTATTAGCAGCGGCAAAATAACATAATGTTCTAACAGAGTAATTTACAGAGATTGGTTAATACATGTTAATAAGCTTTGTTTACATTTGTATAGACAAAGAGAAACAGTATGTAAGACGAAAAATATTGTGAGTTTGACCGAACAGTAAACATGAACTTGTGCTAATGCTAACCAAAAACATAGATGATGTTTTTGAAAAAAGAGATTGAAACAAACATTTAAATTAGAAATGACCAATATAAGTTGGAAAATTACTCATGTGACACCTAAAAAATAAAAAAAATTTGAGTACGAAAGGGAGACAGCAACCATTATGAACATATATTTTAATCTAGAAAAAAGACTGAGAAGAAAATAAAAAATACAAAAAGTACTTTAGACTATATAACCTTATAACAGTTTTCAGAAAAATAATTAATAATTTCATCATGTATTGAAAACTAAAACAGAAGACACAAAAACAAAAACACTGAAATAAAGAAACAATAAAATGAACACATTTTTTGTTAAAGGAAATATCTGTTTTATTTATTTCAGTTAATATGGGAGCGAAAAAATAAAAGATATTTATATTTGAATTTTAAATATTTTTATTTTATTTGATTTCTATGCAATTTTTATTTAAATATCTAACCTATTGGCAATATTTATCAAAAACTTATCGTCTTCATCTTTCAGTAAATTTAGATACTTATTTGGAAAACTGGAAAACAGTTTCTTCCGGGTCATATATATCAATCCTTTGACCACATTGAAAGTGCTCATAAAAACTCATTTTCAAATACATCTATCATTTCATCTCCAAATGGAAAATCTTCCCATTTGAGTGATTCCAACTCTTGTGGAATCGTTTGAAAAGATGTTGAGGAGGGTGCGAATACTTCCCTCAGATTCCTGCCTATGGTGTCTTCTTCGCCTAGAGGCATTATACAGTTTGGCTCCGAGTCTTCAATGACCACCACATCGGAGTCTTGGTCAAGGATTTCGACATCCGTCAAGAGTTCCAAGGCTTGAACCGAATCGATGAATTCCACGGATATACCGCTCATGGTGATATGTATGATTTGGTGCTCACGACGAACTGATGCTGAACAATTTGACTGTTCCCATTTTTATACATAAAGGGCATACAGATTTGTTATACTCCTACACCCACTTAACAATTTTATCATGGTGCTTCCATTGACTCATATCGGTTCTTCTTTTGTCTATGTCCTTTTATCTTGAAAAAATTTTAAAAACTTTGAATTTTTAATAAAGAAATTGAAACTTTCCTCAAGACGTTCCCAATCCTCCTAAGTCAGGAATAAACAAAAAGTTTATTTACAAATCAGATGGATGAGTGTGAAGTGACCCTTTATTAGAATAAAAAACTTCAACGGGTGTGCCAATATCGGAAGAAGCTTAACTCTAATTACGAAGTATATTATAATTCTATAACGTATGTTTAAGCTTCAGTAATAAATAAATAGTTCAACCTTCAAATTGTCTTATACAATGGAGTCATTCAAGGGTTTGTTTGATAATGATACGCGCAAAAGGGGATACGGACAACTGATTTATTGTAATTATTGTGGATCTGATACTCACTTCGAGAAGAACTGCTCTAAAAAACGTGATCAGGAAAAACATAAATAAACATAATGTAGTTAAAGGATAAGATAAAAAATATCTTTCAAATAAAATAAAATTTCTATGCCAAAACAAAGCTCTGCCACATTCGGCGCGTGCGTAACGGATGCCGTAACATCTTCCTACAAGATGAAAAGTGACATTTTTTAAGAATAAAAACTTCCATCAGAATCCATGCTGATTAAAGGGACCTGCCGGTGTTGAAGGGAAATCGTAATGACAAAGAGACAGACTGACCCACTGACAGACATGGAGAAGTGAAAAAGGAGAGGGGAGGGGGGTCTGTGACCACAAACTCTAAAATTTTAATAAACAACAAATAATTTAACCATTGTTATGATTTCTGTGGCAGAATCTTAAACTGTTTATGGGATGGGGGAACATATATATTGAAATATATTTATTATATGTATATATATTAAAACTAAAAACAAGACACAAAAACAATCAGACTGAAATAAAGAAACAATAAAATAAACACATTTTATAACATGCGCCTAACAGATGTTTACAAATCTGATGCATGAGTGTGAAGTGACGCTTTATTAGGATAAACAACTTCCGCCAGAATCTGGAAGGGACCGACAGACAGATAATGGGTTTTGGGGTGGGGGAAATTGAATTGATAAAAACCATTAATCACAGTTAATTGATAAAAACCGCTACTGTCACTGTCGACGGTCAAAACATTGTTATCGATAGTTAAGTCAGTATTAATAGGAAATTTAGTATTTTTAAGTTATCCGATTTTTGGCCCATTGAAGTACGAGCTTATTAATCGCGGTTATGTGAATGCCGGCGAAAAGTGCCTTTTCACTGTCTTGTGAATAGTAGGAGGGCACACTGCGGTAAGAAGAAGAGCTATATTTGAATTGTAAACTAATTTATTGAATTTACAGAATAAAACGTTCCGTACGCCATAGCCATAGGCCTTTGAAGTTCACCTTTCTTTGGACCTACGCGTGGGGGGAGCCGTTTAAGGCAACTCCGCACTTCACAAGACGACATCTTTTATTCGCAGTCCTAGGGAGACTGAAAGGGCAACTTGCGCTGGAGGACGGCTTGACGACCAGCTAGAGAGTTGCCAGCAGCGCACGGAGCGCATTTCCCGTACTAGCAGAGGAGTCGCAGCCAGCGACATAGACGGCCCAAGCAGCGCCAAACACTGAGTACGGACGGAGTCGCAGCCAGCGACACAGATACGCAGCCGACTTCAGTTCAGGAGACGCAGCCAGCGGCAGGTTAGGAAGCGCAAGGAGCGCCAAGCACCAGCGGTCAGGAGGCGCAAGGAGCGCCGAGTATCAGCGGCAGCAGCCAGACGGCACAGGTCCGCCATTTTGGAGCGCTAGGGCAGCGCCATATTTGGACCATATTTATTTGGAGATGCAGCATTCCTCCAGGAGGAGTTCCCGGCTGAACGGAGGGGAAGCCACCACTACAACAACGCAGCAGCCAGCGAGTAGTGCAGCAGAACACCGGCCAGGGGTTAACATAACCACGGCGGCGGCCATTTCTCGCCCAGCCACTACAGCGACTACAGTAGCGTCCCAACCAAGGTGCTTACAGTGCAGCTGCGAGCTCAGAGCCGGAGGTGGGCCAGCCACCCACGGCGTACCTTTTGGATAGGATCACGGCGTTGGAGAATGAGCTGAAGCAGGTTAGAGCCATGAACATAACGAGCACCGCCAATTGCGCGCCAATCGCAGTTGGCCCAAGCGCAAATGGCGCCAACAGTGGAGCGTCGGTGTGGCCGCCATCGTGAAGCAGACCGCCATTAGCCGCCACATTAACCGCCACATCGAACGGTGAGGCCCAAGCTAACGGGGTCGGGCCGGTCCCAAATAGCAGTTTCGGTGCGACCACTGGGACCTACACGCTGGCACCATCTTGGAGTGGACCACCGTTACTAACGACTAGCAACCCACTGTGTGCTACAAGTGCTGCGCAGACAGCGCATGGATTCGTGCTACCGGGCGGGAGCATCCACAACGTGGCAACTGCATCGCCATTCGTGGGACCCTACGCCTCGATGACACTGATTGGAACCCAAGGAGCGAATGGGCCAAGGAGGCTCCCGGACTTGCCTATATTTGGAGGGCAGCCCGAGGATTGGCCCATCTTTAATTGTGCATTTGTGGAAACGACCCAAGCATACAACTGCACGGACGTGGAGAACAACCAGAGGCTGATGAAGGCGCTGAAAGATGAAGCACGCGAGACAGTGAAGTCGCTGCTGATTCACCCCGCGAACGTCAGAGCCGTGATGGAGCAGTTGCGCTTTAGGTTTGGCCGACCGGAGCAGCTTATACGCAGCCAGCTGAACAGCGTGCGAGAGGTGACGCAGATTACGGAGCAGAACCTGGCGAGGATCGTTCCCTTCGCAACTAGAGTGAGTAACCTCACGGCCTTCTTGCAGTCGGCGAAGGCGGAGCAACATCTGGGAAACCCCACCCTCATGGCTCTCCTGCGATGTGCATGGCGAGTGCCAGATTAACGGATGCCGCAGATTGCATCACTGTCTGCTGCATGGAGAGGACGAAGGGCAAAGAAGGCCGGAACAGCGAGGTGGCTTCAGGCGCCACAACGGAGGAAACCAGATGTCAGCTGTTTCCAGACGCAGCCCGGTAAGGTCCGGCTTGTGTTCGATGCTGCAGCCAAGGTTGGAGGATCCTCACTCAATTCGGCGCTGGACAAGGGGCCAAGGCACTA
This sequence comes from Drosophila eugracilis, assembly GCF_018153835.1. NCBI lineage: Eukaryota > Metazoa > Arthropoda > Insecta > Diptera > Drosophilidae > Drosophila > Drosophila eugracilis. Next base: position 14,577 of record NW_024572930.1, on the reverse strand, counting down.
CAAGCCCTTGCCAGCTGTGCTCTTCCACTTCAGAGAAGGAGCAGTCGGAGTCTGCCGGGACATCAAGGAGATGTTCCACCAAGTGCTGATCCGACCCGAGGATCGATGTTCCCAACGGTTCCTTTGGAGAGATGGCAACGACGATCGAGAGCCGGATATATACCAAATGAACGTATCCACTACGTGGATAGTTTCGATACGGAGAGCGAAGCTATTGAGGTATCTACCCGAGTAAAGGAGATACACGCGGAGGCTGGATTCGAGCTATGCCAGTTCTCATCCAGCTCACCCATCGTGGAAGCGGAGTTGGGACCACCTGGACAAGTCAAGAGCGTCGGATGGGGTGAGTCTGAGCAGAAAATACTTGGAATGCGTTGGCAGGTAGCAACCGATGACTTCAGATTCAACGTGGAGTATCATCGAGTGCCAAAAATCGTCCTAAGTGGAGAGCGAGTCCCAACAAAGGGGGAGTTTTTGAGCCTGCTGATGTCAACGTTCGACACATTGGGGTTCCTGTGCTGCCTGATGATTACAGCGAAGCTGTTGCTGCCGTGGGAGAGTTCCAATGTCCTCGCCACTATTTTGGGCGTGGAGCAGTTTGGACCATCGAGCTACACGTTTTCGTGGACGCAAGTCAATCTGCATTCACGACGGTGGCCTATTGGAGGGTCACGTACAAGAATGGCAACGTGCTGGTTAGCTTCGTGTGCGCAAAGACGAAGTGTGCGCCGATAAGAACGATGTCCATCCCACGGCTAGAGCTGCAGGCAGCGGTCCTTGGAACCAGATTGATGAACACTGTCAAGGAAGAACACAGTGTGGACATCAGCGAGACGGTGTTATGGACGGATTCAAAAACGGTGCTGAAATGGATCGGCAGCACCCACCGCCGGTATAAGCACTTTGTTGGCAACCAAGTGGCGGAGATTTTGGAGTCGTCGAAGGTTTCCCAGTGGAGATGGGTACCTACAGCTGACAACGCAGCGGATGATGCGACGCGGTCGCTGAGCAAGGCGGACCTTCGCCCGGAATCCCGGTGGTTAAGCGGTCCCGAATTTTTGAGGCAGCCAGCAAGCGGCTGGCCAACGCCTGAGGAGGGAACCGAGCATGTTCCAGATGCACCTGAGGAAGAGGAGATGCCCGGTGAGTTCGCATTGGTAGCATCAATTGAATTTGTCATCCTGTTCCAGAGATTTTCGAGCTTCAGTTGCCTGGTGAGGACCACCGCCTGGGTCCTGAGGTTTGCGCGACGGTGCCGCAAACAGAAAAGCGACCTCGAGGAATACCGACTCACTGCAACGGAGTGTGAGGCCGCGGAGAACCTGTTAATCAGGCAGGCCCAATTGGAGTCGTTTCCCGACGAGATGAGGTCGGCGGAACGCGGAAAGGACGTCGCCAACTCGAGCGAGATTCGAAGTCTGGCGCCTTACGTGGACAAATATGGAGTTCTGCGGGTTTATGGCAGAGTCGATGCCGCGCTGTCCATGCCGTACAGTGCGAGGAGGCCTGTGATACTGTCACACAGGCACAGTCTTACGGAGATGGTAGTAAGACACTACCACGCCCAGATGAAGCATCAAAACGTGGATGCGACGATTGCTGAAGGAGGTAATCCCGTCGTGCAACGAATGCAAGCTACAACGGACGCGGCCGATGCCGCCGATAATGGGACCCCTTTCAGAGGATCGCTTGGAATCTGAAGGATGGCCATTCAAGTACACAGGACTAGACTATTTTGGGCCACTGCTGGTGACTGTTGCTCGTCACAGAGAGAAGCGTTGGGTCGCCTTGTTCACATGTTTGACGACAAGGGCGATTCATCTGGAGCTGGCGCATGACCTGTCAACGGATTCCTGCATAATAGCGATCAGGAACTTCGCCTGCCGTAGAGGACCAGTACGTAAACTGCGGAGTGACAACGGCAAGAACTTCGTAGGAGCTGACAGGGAGGCCAGGCGATTTGGAGACGTGTTCGAGACGGAAAGGATACAGAGTGAGTTATCCAGCAGGAGCATTGAATGGGTCTTTAATTTCCCATCCAACCCGTCTGAGGGCGGAGTATGGGAGCGGATGGTGCAGTGCGTCAAGCAAGTGCTGCGCCATACCCTGAAGGAAGTCGCGCCGAGGGACCATGTTTTGGAGAGTCTCCTAATTGAGGCGGAAAACATAGTCAATTCGCGTCCGCTCACCCACTTGCCACTGAATGCGGACCAAGAGGCGCCGTTGACGCCAAACGACCTGCTCAAGGGAGCAGCTAACCTGCCGTATACGCCCGGATGGGATGTGGAGCGGCCCAAGGAGGGTTCTACGCGAAAGCAGTGGAGGATTGCCCGCATGCTGCGGGACCGCTCCTGGAGTAGGTGGGTCCTGGAGTGGTGCCTGAGAACGGAGCCCATCCGCCAGGGCGATATGGTCTTCGTCTGCGATCCAGCCTTCCCCAGACGAGAGTGGCGCAAGGGCATCGCGGAGGAGGTATACAGCGGAGCTGATGGAGTCGTCAGACTCGCCACTGTGCGCGTAAATGATAATGGACTATCTTGGACAATGTCGCGGCCCGTCTCTAAACTTGCAGTTTTAGATTTGAGTGAAGCGGGTCTTCACGGGGTCGGAGATGTCGACGGTCAAAACATTGTTATCGATAGTTAAGTCAGTATTAATAGGAAATTTAGTATTTTCTAAGTTATCCGATTTTTGGCCCTGTGTAGTACGGGCTTATTAATCGCGGTTATGTGAATGGCGCCGAAAAATGCCTTTTCACTGTCTTGTGAATAGTAGGAGGGCACACTGCGGGAAGAAGAAGAGCTATATTTGAATTGTAAACTAATTTAATGAATTTACAGAATAAAACGTTCCGTACGCCATATCCATAGGCCTTTACAGTTCACCTTTCTTTGGACCTACGCGTGGGGGGAGCCGTTTAAGGCAACTCCGCACTTCACAAGGCGACAGTCACAGTTAATTGATAAAAACCATTAATATCACATTTAATTGCCCATAAATCTTGCCCAGAAGCCGCATTTTATTAGTACTTATAATGCCCCTTATGTCCCATCTAGCCACGCCCACTCTAACGCCCACAAAACCCGAAAAACAAAAAATTAAAAAAACATCGGGAACTATAAGAGCTAAAAAGTTGTGCTTAAGAATAGGTTTTTAAAATATACCTCTGCAATTTGCCACAAGTTTTCATCCGGCCACGCCCACTTAAACGCCCACAAGCCGCGAAAAACTGTGACGTCCATAATATTGTTGTGTATGTCTTGGTTTGACCTTGCACAACATATAAACAAATCGGAACATTATTTCGCTATTTATGAAGAATATTATATTATGAAATAATAACGCCTCACAAGGGCAGTGACGTCACTATCAGTTACTCAACGTACTTTCTCTGACAAATTATGGCGCTTTGTCAATTTCTACTAGCAAAATGAATATTTTAAAATTGTGTAAAACAGTAACGGGTATCTTATAGTCGTGGCACTGGACCATAGCGTTTCTTCTTGTTCGTGCTTTTCTTGAAGCTTTTGTTCTGCCTGCACGCAGCATATTTCGTTTAGTTTTTAATAAATCGTCAAACCGAAAAGTTATTATTGATAATAACTTGATCGTTGCCCTTTTTTAAATAATTGTGATTGAGTACAACTTCAACCTCCGGAGAGATAAGTCGTGCCAAAACAGTGTAAAGCTTCGCGCAAACCAAAAACGTTATCAGCAAAATCTTGCACAAACAAATTTCAACACCATGAAAACCTTTAATACGGGCTCAAGCCCTTCACTAGCTATCATGACGGACCCACCAGGCATTTTTAAAATTTCGTCAAAATCGTATCATTCCCAATTAGGCGTCCAAAAATTTATCATAATTTAAAGAAAGGAAAACGACTTGCTTGAAAAAATATCACCATTCATAATTAAAAAATCCGATGACTTTGCCTGTGCCAAAAAAAAAAAGACAGTACATTATTAATAAAAACCAAAAACGAATTGCATGCCAGAAAACTTCTTAAACTTACAATAATCGCAAAAATCAAAGTTTCAACAAGTGAACACAACATTGAACATTGAACTTCTCTAAGGGAGTTATTTATTGTAACGACCTTAGATATATTGACGAAGGCACAATTCTACAAGATCTAAAACCACAAAAGTGAGCCGAAGTGAAAAAAATAATGAAACGACAAAACAACACTAACTCTGTCAACAACAACACCACTTTAATTGAAACAGGCTTGATCATAATGCAGAAAATGCCTACGCTATGGTCACCCAGCACCAATATGCAAAAGCTCCGAAAATTAAACTAATTGCTCCGAAATAAAACACACAAGCGACGGAGAAACATGTAAGAAAAAAATTGCTTAAACTGCCAAAACAACCCAGAACTTGACCATCAGCACAGCCCAATCGACCGTAAATGCCCCACTTCAATAAAAAACCACGAATTAACAGCTATTAAAACCACACAGGAAGTTGACCACAAAAATGCCCCACGTATTTATTTCGAAAGACACGGATTTCAATTGAGGATCACCTATGCTAAAACACTTACAAATACAACAACTCAGATGACAACAATCCCACAATCACCAAATTCTAATATAAGTACACACACAAACACAACCACAACATAAAAATTCGCACACCACACTCACATCAGGATCAAATGTCACCCCATTGAAGGCAACAACCACCGGATAAGCCAAAACAACTCTACCATTAAGCCAAACTCTTCAACACCATCACCACCACGATTACGACAAACTAGAAGACATGGATACTACTGCATCACACAATCAGAAATCAGCCACACCATACTCGTTACAACTCACAGAAGACCTACAAATAAAAATCTTCTTAAAGATAATCTAATAATAACCTAACAACGAATTTTAAAGCATCTAAGACAAAGGCCAAAGCGAATCCATATAGAACCTCAAACCCTAAGTAAGACTTAAACTTAACCGTTAAAACTACCAATGAAGTTAAGTTACAAGCTTTAATTTTCACTAAAATGTCCTTAACTGTAATTCAATGGAACCTAAAAGGATATGTAAATAACTATAGCCAACTCCTTATTCTCATCAAAAAATATTCACCACATATAATTTCCCTCCAAGAAACCCACATACAATACACTAATAATATACCAACCCCAATAAACTACAAACTATTAACAAACATAGCAACCAATAGATAGATAGAGACTTTTAGTTCATAAGTCAATTCAATACACTACGACCTAGAAGCAATAGTCATAAATTTAGAATCTAAACTAAAATGAATCATATTTTCAATATACATATCCCCCACCAAAGACATTACTAACCAGACACTTCAAAACACATTTAACACACAACAAGCAACCTCACTAATAATGGGAGATTTCAATGGATGGCATCCTTCCTGGGGATCACCAACAACAAACACTCCAATGGATGGCATCCTTCCTGGGGATCACCAACAACAAACACTCCAATGGATGGCATCCTTCCTGGGGATCACCAACAACAAACACTCCAGGAAAAATAACTCAAAGATTTATTGACAATGCAAATCTCCCACACATTTTTCAACTCACAATACTTACCCACACATCGACCTCACACTCTGCTCTACAATTTTGGGCCCCCACGCTAAGTGAGAAATACTGAACGAAATTCATGGTAGCAACCAATTTCCTATTATCACGACCCTATTTTCATCAACTAATACACAAAAATTCAACAGACCCTTCTTTAAACTAAAAGAGGCCACGCACATCGACCTCACAGTCTGCTCTCCAATTTTGGCCCCCCATTCTAAGTGAGAAATACTGAACGAACTTCATGGTAGCAACCACTTTCCTATTATTACGACCCCATTTCCATCAACTAATACACAAAAATTCAACTCGGAAAAGTATAACCTACTTACCCAACAAACAAACGAAAAATACCCAATTTTCCCAAAACCTAACCTAACCTTGCTTGTTGAAAAGGGGGGGGGCGGTCGTCTCCGTGATCCGCTAGCTAAGAAAGGGAAAAGGAGAATAGGATCGATGGACACGCGAGCGAGTGCGAATGTGTAGAGAGAAGCGGACCCTGGTTCTCTGGTATGAGAGAGCACGCGAGGCCCGTAGAGTCCGACGCGTGAGGGATTGCAAAGCCCCTGTGGGTCTGTTGCGAGAGCCAACGCGAAGCTCCTGTTGCGAGAACAAACGCGTGGCCCGTTGGGTCCGCCACGAGAGAGATGGCAAAGCCCCTGTGGATTTGATGCGAGAGAGAATGCGTGGCCCGTTGGTTCCGCCGCGAGAGAGATGGAAAAGCCCCTGTGGGTCTGCTGCGAGAGAGAACGCGGGGCCCGTTGTGTCCGCCGCGAGAGAGATGGCTAAGCCCCTGTGGGTCTGTTGCGAGAGAGAACGCGTGGCCCGTTGGGTCCGCCGCGAGAGAGATGGCAAAGCCCTTGTGGTTCTGTTGCGAGAGTGCCTGCAGGGATCCAGTGGATCTGCGAGCATCGGCGAACGGCCGATGGCAGTAGGAGTAGGATGTATTAGATTCAGCGTTATGCTAAATCCGACCAAATTGACTATTTCTGGTGAGGGTGCCCAATTGCGAAAGAGGGCTGATCTTACCTGATCGAGATCGACCGAAAGAGTGACTTTTTCGAAGAAACCGATCCTCCTTATATACCCCGTGGCTGGAGTTAATGTGACCGTTCCCGGAAATCCCTTTGTGCGGTGTGCCCGCTTGTCTGGCCCGGCAGAGTGACCGGCTGTTGTCACCAAGGCGCACCCGAGTTATTAGCCTTGGGTCCAAGTTATAATAAAATTATGAGATTGAGTCCCAAGATATGATAACCTTCTCGTTTGAATTGCTTGTTGAAATTAATTCTTTATTATAAAAATGCTTAGGTTATATGGTACATGAAATATGGAATAATGGAATCGAAATCTGCATCGTCCGCAGATTTCGAAAGGCAGCTGGCTTGATCGCTGCCGTTTGGCTATTTCGCTTAGTCGGCAAAATAGACCAGATCCAGACTAGATCAGCATATCCAGCGTATGTCAACAATTTTGCAACAATTTGTTTGTTGGGCGGAGGCGAGACAGAGGTAGGGGAAGAAGAAGTGGTGGAAACTCCCCCCCCCTGGAATATAGTGACGGCCAGAACGAAGGAACGGTCGGAACGACGTGTTGTTGTGTCTCGCCTGGATATAAAATTATGGTTCTTCTCTTTAGTAGACATATGATGATTAGCAGTACACTAGCTATTCCTAGCCATGTGTACAGAAAGATTAGATGACTTGTTGTTGCCTCCTTGACTCCTTGAGTGTTGTTCAGATTTTGCAGCTCCAAGTGACGTAGATTAAGTTTTCTTGTGTTATTCTTAACCAGTACTAGGCTTGGGTTGGGTAAGGAGATCTTCACATCCTCAAGGATATTAACTTCGGAATCTTCATAGGTGATATTATTTATCTCTACGGTGTAGTTTTTGTAGCTAATAATCGCTGTGCCGTTGATAGTGGTATAAGGGCCGCACGAAGAGTTGATGTTGACGTTCATGGCGTTCATGATGATAATGTGTCCAATTTCCCGCTCGATTATATTTTCGTCGTTTCCAGATTCTTGGCTGTCGCAGGTAGCAGGCCATCCCTCCAAAATTTTCCTGATGCAGTCTCCGTTGCTCGTCCGCCCAAACTCCGCATTATTACAAACGTACAAATTATGAATTTTAGGACATTTAGATTCTAAGTACATAAATTTAAATTTTGGATTGAACAATAAAAACTTAGGAAGTATTACAAATTGTGTATTATTTAAGGGTAATGATTTTATTGTTTTCATTAGTTGTTTCCAAGTTGATGATCCTGTAAATGTGCTCCTCATTTTCTATGTTAATGTTTTGTTCCGAAAGAATGTCTTTAAATTTTTAAACTTCTAATGGACTCAAAATAAATTTCGGAATGATCTGTAATTTAGCTAAGAGAAGACTTTCGGCAATATTATTCAGATGATTACTTAAAACTTCTATACTATAGCCCATGCGATTAAAGTATTGTAACATGTGTATTTCTCTGTGTTCTTGTGTTAACTTAGTATATACGTTGTCTTTGAAATTGTTTACAAATGTGTTGATGGTGTTTTGTTTATTGTTTATATGTTCAGTAATATTCTTAAATCTATCGATTATATTGTTATTACTAATAAGTTGATTCTTAATGGTATTACTCAAATTATATTCTATTCCTTCAATTTCTTGGAATTTGTTGTTGATTTTAATTTTATCCGCGGCATCCATATTGCCCGTAATGATCTTAACTAAACTACCGAGACCATTTATGGCTCCTCGTTTCTTCCTGATATTCGGTTGAATAGAATTTAATTGTTTAATTTTTATTTGTAAGGATGAAATTAATTCTTTGGAAAAAGTCATATCCATTGTAATCTTAATATTTTCTTCAATTTTTTTAATATTTTTGATGAAATCGCTTAAAAGTATTATGAGCGCTATAGTTCGGAAAGAACGTATTACCTTTGCCTCTCCTAGATCGAATTTTAAGAAAGGGGATTGGGGTGCAGGATGTCGAATCTGGAATTCTTCGGCCGAAACAGGCTCATCCTGAAAAGTTAGTTTGAGGAAATGGGGGAATTAGATTAGTCACTTTTCTTCTTAGTTCTTCTCTTGTGTAATTTTTGTCCTTTAGTGGTGGTAATTGTTGCCCCATTGTCTTCCGACACTTTATGTTGAGAGGTGTTAGGTGTTAGTTTGTTCCTTCTGTTTTCTTTCCTAAATATTATGTCATCTGGTTCTACAGGAATAGGATCTTCCCTGTCCAAGTTGACTTTGTCTGTCCTAATTTTGACCCTTTCTTGGGCCTTTAGTGCTATTTCTGGGCATAGTTTGGCCCTAAATTCGTTTAATTCCTTTAAAAAGTCATGTTCGTTGTTGAATTCTATTTCCCTTAGGAATGTGTGTGTTCTTCCAGTAAAGAGCTCGTGAGGTGTCAGTTTCGTAGCTGAGTGTATGCTGTTGTTATAAGTTATAAAAGTTTCGTTCAAAATATCATCATGATTGATTTCTAGTTTTTCCCTCTTTTTACCCTCATATACAATACGGTAAATTTCTTTCAACGTGGAATGGAGTCTTTCGACTGGAGCGTTGCTTGAAGACTGTTGGAAAGAAGTAATGTGTGTATCTATGTTGTATTGAGGACAGAAGTATTTAAAAATCTTCCCAGAAAATTCGGCTCCTTGGTCATGTATTATTTTTTGGAGTATACCGAATGTATACAAAAAGTTTGTAAGAGCCTTTACAATATTTATACAATCCCTAGCTGGCACTGTATAACCACTAGCGAATCTAGAGAATTTGTCGATTATGGTTAGAATTGTCTTTCCGTTTATGGTATACAAGTCGATATGGACAATGGATAATGGAAATTTTGGCAATTTTCTGTTTCATATATGGGAAGTATGCTTGTCGTTTAAGTTGGTTATGTGCTTCATCTATACCTCTGTGGCTTGTGCAGGAGTGATATTCTTTGATATGAGTGTCTTGCTCCTCTGTCGTAGTTAAATCTTTTAGTAGTACGTTACACCTAACTATTCTGTATAACCCTGAATTCGCAAAATATTTTGTATATGTTTGATTGAAAATGTGGAATATGTCGTTATTCGTCATGATAGCGTAGGTCTTATGCGGGGTGATTTGATCTTTGAAAATTTTGACCATAATTTCTTCTTTGGTGAAGGTAATTTTGTTCTTGAATATTGACTGTGTGAGTTTGTTTGGTTTGGGTCCTATTTTGAGTATAATTTGTAAATTGAATTCGTTCAGGGGGGAATTGGAGCTTTTAATGTCCTGGTTGTTTGTGGGCGTCAAGTCGTGGACGTTAGTTTCGACGCGACTTAACGCGTTAGCCACTACGTTCTTAGCTCCCTTTTTGTATTCCACTTCAAAGTCATATTCTAAAAGTTGGAGTTTCCAACGAACTAACTTGGAATTCGGTTCTTTAAAATTCATTAACCATGTCAAGGGTCAGTGGTTCGTCTTGATTTTGAATTTATTGCCGAACAGGTATGGTCTGAAGTATTTTGTCGCCCAGATGATGGCTAACATTTCCTTTTCCACTGTAGAGTAATTTCTCTTTGTGTCGGACAGTGTTCTACTATCAAATGATACAGGTCATTCTATACCTGTTTGGGCCTGCGATAATACTGCCCCGATTGCCACGTTGCTGGCATCAGTTGTTAGTACAAATGGTTTTGTAAAATCAGGGTATTGTAAGATTGGGTCATTGAGAAGTAAAATTTTGCATTTTTTAAAAGCTCTGATGTATTCTTCATCTATCTTGACCATTGTCTTTCCTTTTAGTTGCTGTGTCAAAGGTTTGGTGATTGAGGAAAAGTCCCTAATGAATTTCCTATAATAACCTAAGAGGCCTAAGAATGATTTAATTTCCTTCTTGGTTTTGGGAATTGAAAACGCTTTAATCACGTGAATTTTTTTTGGGTTAGGTTTTATCCCCTCATTCGTGACTACGTGTCCCAAATATTCGATTTCCTTACGGAGCCTTTAAGATTTGCCTCAGCTAGTTTCGAGAGTACTCTGTGTAAATCATTTATGTGTTCTTGCAATGATGATGAGAAGACAATTATATCGTCTAAATATACTAAACAACTTTTGCCCTTGAGATCGGCTAGAATATTATCCATAATTCGTTGAAAAGTAGCTGGTTCGTTAGTAAGCCCAAATGGCATTCTTATGAACTCGTAGTGACCTTCTGCCGTGAAGGCTGTTTTAGGTGAGTCTTTTGGCTCCATTTCAATTTGATGGTAGCCACTTGCTAAATCAAGAGCCGTGAAATATTTTGCTGGACCGATCTTGTCTAGCGTTTCGTTAATATTCAGCATTGGATATTTATCCTTTATGGTCTTCTCGTTAAGCTTTCTATAGTCTATGACCAATCTCCATTTCTTCTTTGTAGGGTCATTCGATTTTTTGGGCACCAGAAATATAGGAGCGCTCCAGGGGCTATGGCTATGCTTAATTATGTCTTGGTCGAGTAATTTGTTTAGTTGCGTTTGGATTTCCTGACTTTCGACTCTACTGTATCTAAACGGTCTATTATAGATAGGAATGTCGTCAGTGGTTTTGATTTGGTGTTTAATGTGGTTTGTAAAAGAAAGTTTTTGGTTTTCAGTATGGAAGAGATTAGCAAACTCTTTGCAAAGCTTTCTTAGAGCAGAGTCTTCTTCTGCATTTAAATGATCGCATTTAATGCACATTGATTCGTCTTTTACATTTTGTGGTTGGATTGTCTTTGATTTGGTTTTAGGATCAAATTCTAAAAATTGATCTCTATGATATTGATCGACTTTTAAATGTGAATCTAGTACAAAGTTCTGTTTGTGGTCGGCATAGTTTACCACCTCCATCAAGCTATTATTATCTTTAGCTTCATAAAGGCCACAGGAAATTATCAAGTTGTTATTAATTTGAAGATCCCCACAGAAGAAAGTGCCGTTAGTCAAATTTACAGGTAAAGATAACACGACCTTAGAAAATTCTTCGATTATGTGAACTTTGGTAGCGCGGTTTCTTTCTTGAAAAATCTGTAATTTGCATAGTGTAGTTTGGAGACTTGATTCAGGCAGGTTGAGAACGGCGTTAATTGGTGAGAGTATGTCCATGCCTATCAAGCCATGGAAGAAATCATGGAAGTGAAATAAAATCATGGAGAAGCGTTGGTGGTGTTTGAATTCTTTGAATAGCGGAACATCGACCTTTTTGTAGAGTTTGTGTGTATTAATATCTGTCTTTATTATGACGGGATTGGTCAATTCTATGTGTTCTGTTATAGGGATTAAATCAGGGTTAATAAAAGAGACGGAGGACCCTGTGTCTACCAGAAAACGTAAAGGTTTGTTATTCAAATTGATAACTACGTAGGGAAGTATAGGGCCATATTTATCTTTGTTTAAGTACCCTGATTGTGGATCGAGGCCGGTCCTTGAAAATTTGCTCCCTCGTTAATGTTGTGCAGTTCGTATTGTTGTTGTTCGGTAAAATGTGAGTTTGCGTTTCCTGACGGTGTTGTGGGAGTAGGAGGACCTTGAATTGCCCTGGTATTAGAATGATTCTTCTGATTAAAAGGGTTGCTATTGTTGTATCCCTGTTGGCCATTTCTGTTCTGATTATTACCCTGTTGGTTATATTTGTAACGATTATTTCCCTGTTGATTGTGTTTGTACTGATTATTTCCCTGTTGATTATATTCGTATTGATTGTTTCCTTGTTGATTGTCTTGGTTATTTCCCTGTTGATTATGTTTCCACTTTCTAATTTGGTTATTGTTTGAGTTAGTGTCTGAAGCTGGATTAGCACTATTCCAATTCCGCTTTCCAGAATTGTCTTGTCTCTGTCTAATGTAAATATCCCTTTCCTTAATTGCCAATCTGTAAGCTTCTCTGAGATTCTCTGGTCTCATAGACCTAATCGTGCCTCCAAGTGGACCTCTAAGGCCCGTCAAAAATACGTGCAGACTTGCACTGGAAAACATTTGTTTTTTAGTCTTAACCAATAATGGTTCAGACCCTTCGTTTTCCGCTAACCTATGTGGTCATTAAAGTTTTGAATAGAGAGGTTCTTTTGAGCCAAACCGTGCAGTTCGCACATTAAGGTTGGCTCGTCTCTCTTGTCCGTACAGTGAATTAGTAATGTTTCTTTATTGTCGTCCTAGTTCAGAGTAGTTCCTACTCCTTTCAGAATGTCGTTGGCTTTCCCTTCAATCTTGTTCCTGATTGCCCTGAGGAGCATTTGTCCGTAGGGGGTCTGATCAGTCCCCCTGATGAACAGTAGAATCTCTTCTACATTGGAAATGAAATCGTTAAGATCCTCGGGTTTACCGTCAAAAACCTTCAAAAACCTAACTTGGTCCGTGACTCTCAAGGATTGGAAGACTTCGGCTGGTCGGTCGATAGTCATGTTCTGGTTAGGAGGTGGGGAACTAGAGGAGGAGTTCATATTAGACGTGTCACTAGGTGCCCTAGGTAATAAGTCTTGGTTAGAATTTGGTGCACTGTTCTCAGGCAAGTTACTCGTAGCTCTAGTCCTGATGCTCGGTAACAGTTTGCCCTTTATCGTTGACATTAAATAGAAAGGGTGTCCGAGTACTGAACTTTTAATATAATTACTCTGTGTTCAAGGTGTATGTTAGCTTAGTTTACTAACTTAATGGCTTACTCGCCGTTTATTTTGGACAATGAGTCGGATTCTGGAATTATATATCTAGTTAATATAAGCCTTGTGTTTTAGCACAATTAGGTGCTGTGTGATAGACCGGTAATGTAGTGTTGTTGTGTTTTATTTACTAAAAATAAAGCAATATAAATTGCTTGATACTCGTTTGAGTATATATAAGTGTGTTTATTATTCGTCATATATATATATTCCCTTTTTATTATAATTTGGTTTCAGAAAAAGAATTTTTTTTATAACCGCTCATCTATCGCCAACGCATAAGTGCATATGTGTGTACATTGCTAATCAAACATGATTCACAGCATACCAACAACGCTGTCACGTATCAGCGACAGACCAGCGGGCATGTTTGAGTTGCCTACGGACCATCTGGCTTCAAACATGTCGAGTATCGGGTTAGAACAAATCAACATACATGTTACACACGATCGTGTTTTCCTATCTTTTGTATTGAACCTTGTGTTCCCTCATGTTCGCACTGAACATGTAACATCATACAGAAATAGCATATTCGCACTGAATAACTTTTCCGCAGTCGTTGCGTTGGAGCGGCGTAATACATGTTCGCCCTGAACCTGCAGTAGCAACCCCAACACACGACATCGAGTAGCTCAAACCATTTGCCCTAAATGGCTGTGCACTTGTTGTGATTTGAGCCCACACCAACCTCACAACATGTTGTATCACGCCAACTGTCGACACATGTTCGCCCTGAACCTGCGTGAGACCGTATCGGATACAACAAGAAGTTTGATTCGAACATTTGCACTAAATGATCAAACCAAATTGTTGGCACAACGTTCGCGCGGCGGCTAATGCGTCGGCTCACTCACAATTTTCTCTTGACGTTGTAACTAAATTACACTTTACACATACATAAACAACTTTTGTTTCACTAATTATTGTTTAGAGTTCACTGTTTGGCATTTATTACAACTTGATATTTCCGTACTCACTGTCCAACATTTTTAATTCATTATTATGTTATGTATACATTTTTCTTTCTTTGTTAACAACTATCTTACATTAGAAATAATATTGGTATCCTCATCCTCCGGGAGAAGTTCGAAATGCGTCTGCGCCAGTTCTGAGCCTTGAGTCCAAGTTATAATAAAATTATGAGATTGAGTCCCAAGATATGATAACCTTCTCGTTTGAATTGCTTGTTGAGAATGATTCTTTATTATAAAAATGCTTAGGTTATATGGTACATAAAATATGGAATAATGGAATCGAAATCTGCATGTCGTTGGGCTATTTCGCTTAGTCGGCAAAATAGTCCAGACTAGATCAGCATATCCAGCGGATGTTAACAATGTTGCAACAATGTTAA
>NW_024572929.1:0-1825 GCF_018153835.1 Drosophila eugracilis | reverse complement strand
ATTCCTTGATAGTATTAATGTAATCCTATAAAGAACAATATATTTCTGTATCCAAACTATAAAACATCCATAATGGGAAAGTCACTGAAATTCGATTTGATACATTCAGATTTATGCCTCAACCTTAGGAAAATCCTTGCTTCTAATTTAATTGATCATCTGATTAAATACAGTAAAAGATTTTTTTAAAAATGAAATAGAATTCAGGCTTTTGCGTAAAAAGGGTATCTTTTCTTATGAAAATTTAGATTCAGCCAGTCGACTGGAGAAAACTCCACTACCATCAAGAGCAGCATTCTATAGTAACTGACAGAAAGAAGGAAGGCTCTCAAGATGGCATGAACACGCACATAATGTATGCTCCAATCTTTCTGGTTCAAGTCTAAAGGGATTATCTAGAGCTGTATTTAAAAACTGATGTTTTCCTCCCAAATGACTTATATATTTGAAAATTTAGAAAAATATGTTTACAAATTTATTCATTGAACCACCAAGTTGCTCAAGTTTTTTACTACACCAAAGTATTCATCTTGGGCAGCCATGTTAAAGACCACAAATATTCAACTAGAGTTAGTAGTAGATAATAGCATTCGAGGGGCTTGGTACAAGCTGTTGTCGCAGATATACAAAGGCAAATAACAAATAAGCTATGCAGATTTTGATCCCACAAAGGAATCATTTATAATGTATTTCTTCCCGTTTTTTGTTAAATAAGTTAAAAAATTAATAGCTGGACCTCGGGAACAAAAAAATTATGGGTTCCACATTATAAATCCATTATATGGTTTTAATGTTAAACAATAGGAAACGCTGTAGTCGAGTCCGCGACTATGAATACCCGTTACTGTTATACAAAATTTTAAAATATTATTTTGCTAGTGGAAATTCACAATGCTGCTGTATCAGAGGAAGTATATTGGTATGCTTATAGTGACGTCACTGCCAATGGGCCACTTATAACCTTAATTTCTTTATAAATAACGAAATAATGTTCAATTTCTTTGATAAATCGATAGGTATTAACAGAAATGAGTTATATCAATCAAACAAGAAGGCATTCATAATCAATATTATTGACACGCCAAAGTTTTCCGCGGTTTGTTGGGCGTGCAAGAGAGTGGGCGTGGTCGATAGGAGACTTCTGTATGTTATATGCAAGGCATCTCTAATACATGTTCATAAGCAATATTGGGTTTAGCTCTGACCTAGTTTTTAGATTTTTACGTTTTGGATTTTCGGGTTTGGTGGGCGTTAGAGTAGGCGTGGCTTGATCGGAAGAGTGCATTGGGAGCATCCATAAAAACCCCATGCTTAATCGAGCAATCTGTCTCTTATGGTTACCGAGATATCAGCTTTTTCTAGAAAAGACGAAAACCTTCTTTTGAGCCTTGCCGGGTGTATGGGTGGGTGTGGCCGGACAGGTAGATAGCATCAAAAAAGATTATACTTTTGAATTTCAACTTTCTAACTCCAATGGTTCCACAAGAGAATTTCGGCAATTTTAGTTTTTGCGATTAGTGGGCGTTAGAGTGGGCATGGCAGGCCTCCACTGTTACATAGCTGCTCTGTCCCGGACCTCAAATCTTCATGCCTTAATCTCAACTTTGTATCATCTGTTATAGTTCCTGAGATCCCAGCGTTCACACGGACGGACGGACGGACGGACGGACAGCCGAGAGAACAGACCGGACATGGCTCAATCGACCATGACCAGTCCTGATCAAGAATATATGCTACTTTTAGGGTCGCAAACAGCACTTCCCATCTATCTGTTACACATACTTTTCAACAATCTAGGTATATCACCCTTTTACTCTTCAGTAAC
>NW_024572928.1:0-8373 GCF_018153835.1 Drosophila eugracilis | reverse complement strand
AATTAGGAAAAATGGTTAAACCAAATATCACATATATAATAACGGGAAAATCGTCCATTTTTGCGAGAAATGGATCAAAATTCGCAATTTTAGCTGTGAATGCAGTTTTGTTAGAAATTTAACAAGGAATCGAACGAGATATGCCACTCCAGATTCGAGTAACTATTGGCTTAGTTATAGCAATAATACTGCAACTTAAATTAGAAAAAAATGGGAAAATTTAAGTTGGCATATTTGATAACGGGTAATATCGTCCATTTTTGCGAGAAATGGATCAAAATTCGCAATTTTAGCTGTGAATGCAGTTTTGTTAGAAATTTAACAAGGAATCGAACGAGATATGCCACTCCAGATTCGAGTAACTATTGGCTTAGTTATAGCAATAATACTGCAACTTAAATTAGAAAAAATGGGAAAATTTAGGTTGGCATATTTGATAACGGTAATATTGTCCATTTTCGCGAGAAATGGATCAAAATTCGCAATTTTAGCTGTGAATGCAGTTTTGTTAGAAATTTAACAAGGAATCGAACGAGATATGCCACTCCAGATTCGAGTAACTATTGGCTTAGTTATAGCAATAATACTGCAACTTAAATTAGAAAAAATGGGAAAATTTAAGTTGGCATATTTGATAACGGTAATATCGTCCATTTTCGCGAGAAATGGATCAAAATTCGCAATTTTAGCTGTGAATGCAGTTTTGTTAGAAATTTAACAAGGAATCGAACGAGATATGCCATTCCAGATTCGAGTAACTATTGGCTTAGTTATAGCAATAATACTGCAACTTAAATTAGAAAAAATGGGAAAATTTAAGTTGGCATATTTGATAACGGTAATATCGTCCATTTTCGCGAGAAATGGATCAAAATTCGCAATTTTAGCTGTGAATGCAGTTTTGTTAGAAATTTAACAAGGAATCGAACGAGATATGCCATTCCAGATTCGAGTAACTATTGGCTTAGTTATAGCAATAATACTGCAACTTAAATTAGAAAAAATGGGAAAATTTAAGTTGGCATATTTGATAACGGTAATATCGTCCATTTTCGCGAGAAATGGATCAAAATTCGCAATTTTAGCTGTGAATGCAGTTTTGTTAGAAATTTAACAAGGAATCGAACGAGATATGCCATTCCAGATTCGAGTAACTATTGGCTTAGTTATAGCAATAATACTGCAACTTAAATTAGGAAAAATGGGAAAATTTAAGTTGGCATATTTGATAACGGTAATATCGTCCATTTTCGCGAGAAATGGATCAAAATTCGCAATTTTAGCTGTGAATGCAGTTTTGTTAGAAATTTAACAAGGAATCGAACGAGATATGCCATTCCAGATTCGAGTAACTATTGGCTTAGTTATAGCAATAATACTGCAACTTAAATTAGGAAAAATGGGAAAATTTAAGTTGGCATATTTGATAACGGGTAATATCGTCCATTTTCGCGAGAAATGGATCAAAATTCGCAATTTTAGCTGTGAATGCAGTTTTGTTAGAAATTTAACAAGGAATCGAACGAGATATGCCATTCCAGATTCGAGTAACTATTGGCTTAGTTATAGCAATAATACTGCAACTTAAATTAGAAAAAATGGGAAAATTTAAGTTGGCATATTTGATAACGGGTAATATCGTCCATTTTCGCGAGAAATGGATCAAAATTCGCAATTTTAGCTGTGAATGCAGTTTTGTTAGAAATTTAACAAGGAATCGAACGAGATATGCCATTCCAGATTCGAGTAACTATTGGCTTAGTTATAGCAATAATACTGCAACTTAAATTAGGAAAAATGGGAAAATTTAAGTTGGCATATTTGATAACGGGTAATATCGTCCATTTTCGCGAGAAATGGATCAAAATTCGCAATTTTAGCTGTGAATGCAGTTTTGTTAGAAATTTAACAAGGAATCGAACGAGATATGCCATTCCAGATTCGAGTAACTATTGGCTTAGTTATAGCAATAATACTGCAACTTAAATTAGAAAAAATGGGAAAATTTAAGTTGGCATATTTGATAACGGGTAATATCGTCCATTTTCGCGAGAAATGGATCAAAATTCGCAATTTTAGCTGTGAATGCAGTTTTGTTAGAAATTTAACAAGGAATCGAACGAGATATGCCATTCCAGATTCGAGTAACTATTGGCTTAGTTATAGCAATAATACTGCAACTTAAATTAGAAAAAATGGGAAAATTTAAGTTGGCATATTTGATAAACGGTAATATCGTCCATTTTCGCGAGAAATGGATCAAAATTCGCAATTTTAGCTGTGAATGCAGTTTTGTTAGAAATTTAACAAGGAATCGAACGAGATATAGCCATTCCAGATTCGAGTAACTATTGGCTTAGTTATAGCAATAATACTGCAACTTAAATTAGGAAAAATGGGAAAATTTAAGTTGGCATATTTGATAACGGGTAATATCGTCCATTTTCGCGAGAAATGGATCAAAATTCGCAATTTTAGCTGTGAATGCAGTTTTGTTAGAAATTTAACAAGGAATCGAACGAGATATGCCATTCCAGATTCGAGTAACTATTGGCTTAGTTATAGCAATAATACTGCAACTTAAATTAGGAAAAATGGGAAAATTTAAGTTGGCATATTTGATAACGGGTAATATCGTCCATTTTCGCGAGAAATGGATCAAAATTCGCAATTTTAGCTGTGAATGCAGTTTTGTTAGAAATTTAACAAGGAATCGAACGAGATATGCCATTCCAGATTCGAGTAACTATTGGCTTAGTTATAGCAATAATACTGCAACTTAAATTAGGAAAAATGGGAAAATTTAAGTTGGCATATTTGATAACGGGTAATATCGTCCATTTTCGCGAGAAATGGATCAAAATTCGCAATTTTAGCTGTGAATGCAGTTTTGTTAGAAATTTAACAAGGAATCGAACGAGATATGCCATTCCAGATTCGAGTAACTATTGGCTTAGTTATAGCAATAATACTGCAACTTAAATTAGGAAAAATGGGAAAATTTAAGTTGGCATATTTGATAACGGGTAATATCGTCCATTTTCGCGAGAAATGGATCAAAATTCGCAATTTTAGCTGTGAATGCAGTTTTGTTAGAAATTTAACAAGGAATCGAACGAGATATGCCATTCCAGATTCGAGTAACTATTGGCTTAGTTATAGCAATAATACTGCAACTTAAATTAGGAAAAATGGGAAAATTTAAGTTGGCATATTTGATAACGGGTAATATCGTCCATTTTCGCGAGAAATGGATCAAAATTCGGAATTTTAGCTGTGAATGCAGTTTTGTTAGAAATTTAACAAGGAATCGAACGAGATATGCCATTCCAGATTCGAGTAACTATTGGCTTAGTTATAGCAATAATACTGCAACTTAAATTAGGAAAAATGGGAAAATTTAAGTTGGCATATTTGATAACGGGTAATATCGTCCATTTTCGCGAGAAATGGATCAAAATTCGCAATTTTAGCTGTGAATGCAGTTTTGTTAGAAATTTAACAAGGAATCGAACGAGATATGCCATTCCAGATTCGAGTAACTATTGGCTTAGTTATAGCAATAATACTGCAACTTAAATTAGGAAAAATGGGAAAATTTAAGTTGGCATATTTGATAACGGGTAATATCGTCCATTTTCGCGAGAAATGGATCAAAATTCGCAATTTTAGCTGTGAATGCAGTTTTGTTAGAAATTTAACAAGGAATCGAACGAGATATGCCATTCCAGATTCGAGTAACTATTGGCTTAGTTATAGCAATAATACTGCAACTTAAATTAGAAAAAATGGGAAAATTTAAGTTGGCATATTTGATAACGGGTAATATCGTCCATTTTCGCGAGAAATGGATCAAAATTCGCAATTTTAGCTGTGAATGCAGTTTTGTTAGAAATTTAACAAGGAATCGAACGAGATATGCCATTCCAGATTCGAGTAACTATTGGCTTAGTTATAGCAATAATACTGCAACTTAAATTAGGAAAAATGGGAAAATTTAAGTTGGCATATTTGATAACGGGTAATATCGTCCATTTTCGCGAGAAATGGATCAAAATTCGCAATTTTAGCTGTGAATGCAGTTTTGTTAGAAATTTAACAAGGAATCGAACGAGATATGCCATTCCAGATTCGAGTAACTATTGGCTTAGTTATAGCAATAATACTGCAACTTAAATTAGGAAAAATGGGAAAATTTAAGTTGGCATATTTGATAACGGGTAATATCGTCCATTTTCGCGAGAAATGGATCAAAATTCGCAATTTTAGCTGTGAATGCAGTTTTGTTAGAAATTTAACAAGGAATCGAACGAGATATGCCATTCCAGATTCGAGTAACTATTGGCTTAGTTATAGCAATAATACTGCAACTTAAATTAGGAAAAATGGGAAAATTTAAGTTGGCATATTTGATAACGGGTAATATCGTCCATTTTCGCGAGAAATGGATCAAAATTCGCAATTTTAGCTGTGAATGCAGTTTTGTTAGAAATTTAACAAGGAATCGAACGAGATATGCCATTCCAGATTCGAGTAACTATTGGCTTAGTTATAGCAATAATACTGCAACTTAAATTAGGAAAAATGGGAAAATTTAAGTTGGCATATTTGATAACGGGTAATATCGTCCATTTTCGCGAGAAATGGATCAAAATTCGCAATTTTAGCTGTGAATGCAGTTTTGTTAGAAATTTAACAAGGAATCGAACGAGATATGCCATTCCAGATTCGAGTAACTATTGGCTTAGTTATAGCAATAATACTGCAACTTAAATTAGGAAAAATGGGAAAATTTAAGTTGGCATATTTGATAACGGGTAATATCGTCCATTTTCGCGAGAAATGGATCAAAATTCGCAATTTTAGCTGTGAATGCAGTTTTGTTAGAAATTTAACAAGGAATCGAACGAGATATGCCATTCCAGATTCGAGTAACTATTGGCTTAGTTATAGCAATAATACTGCAACTTAAATTAGGAAAAATGGGAAAATTTAAGTTGGCATATTTGATAACGGGTAATATCGTCCATTTTCGCGAGAAATGGATCAAAATTCGCAATTTTAGCTGTGAATGCAGTTTTGTTAGAAATTTAACAAGGAATCGAACGAGATATGCCATTCCAGATTCGAGTAACTATTGGCTTAGTTATAGCAATAATACTGCAACTTAAATTAGGAAAAATGGGAAAATTTAAGTTGGCATATTTGATAACGGGTAATATCGTCCATTTTCGCGAGAAATGGATCAAAATTCGCAATTTTAGCTGTGAATGCAGTTTTGTTAGAAATTTAACAAGGAATCGAACGAGGTATGCCATTCCAGATTCGAGTAACTATTGGCTTAGTTATAGCAATAATACTGCAACTTAAATTAGGAAAAAATGGGAAAATTTAAGTTGGCATATTTGATAACGGGTAATATCGTCCATTTTCGCGAGAAATGGATCAAAATTCGCAATTTTAGCTGTGAATGCAGTTTTGTTAGAAATTTAACAAGGAATCGAACGAGGTATGCCATTCCAGATTCGAGTAACTATTGGCTTAGTTATAGCAATAATACTGCAACTTAAATTAGGAAAAATGGGAAAATTTAAGTTGGCATATTTGATAACGGTAATATCGTCCATTTTCGCGAGAAATGGATCAAAATTCGCAATTTTAGCTGTGAATGCAGTTTTGTTAGAAATTTAACAAGGAATCGAACGAGATATGCCATTCCAGATTCGAGTAACTATTGGCTTAGTTATAGCAATAATACTGCAACTTAAATTAGGAAAAATGGGAAAATTTAAGTTGGCATATTTGATAACGGGTAATATCGTCCATTTTCGCGAGAAATGGATCAAAATTCGCAATTTTAGCTGTGAATGCAGTTTTGTTAGAAATTTAACAAGGAATCGAAAGATATATGCCATTCCAGATTCGAGTAACTATTGGCTTAGTTATAGCAATAATACTGCAATTTAAATTAGGGAAAATGGGAAAATTTAAGTTGGCATATTTGAAAACGGTAATATCGTCCATTTTCGCGAGAAATGGATCAAAATTCGCAATTTTAGCTGTGAATGCAGTTTTGTTAGAAATTTAACAAGGAATCGAACGAGATATGCCATTCCAGATTCGAGTAGCTATAGGCTTAGTTATAGCAATACTACTTGAACATAAATTAGGAAAAATGGAAAAATTTAAGTTGGCATATTTGATAACGGGTAATATTGTCCATTTTCGCGAGAAATGGATCAAAATTCGAAATTTTAGCTGTGAATGCAGTTTTGTTAGAAATTTACAAAGGAATCGAACGAGATATGCCATTCCAGATTCGAGTAACTATTGGCTTAGTTATAGCAATATCACTGCAACTTAAATTAGGAAAAATGGGAAAATTTAAGTTGGCATATTTGAAAACGGTAATATCGTCCATTTTCGCGAGAAATGGATCAAAATTCGCAATTTTAGCTGTGAATGCAGTTTTGTTAGAAATTTAACAAGGAATCGAACGAGATATGCCATTCCAGATTCGAGTAGCTATAGGCTTAGTTATAGCAATAATACTGCAACATAAATTAGGAAAAATGGGAAAATTTAAGTTGGCATATTTAATAACGGGTAATATCGTCCATTTTCGCGAGAAATGGATCAAAATTCGGAATTTTAGCTGTGAATGCAGTTTTGTTAGAAATTTAACAAGGAATCGAACGAGGTAGGCCATTTCAGATTCGAGTAGCTATAGGCTTAGTTATAGCAATAATACTGCAACTTAAATTAGAAAAAATGGGAAAATTTAAGTTGGCATATTTGATAACGGGTAATATCATCCATTTTCGCGAGAAATGGATCAAAATTCGCAATTTTAGCTGTGAATGCAGTTTTGTTAGAAATTTAACAAGGAATCGAACGAGGTAGGCCATTTCAGATTCGAGTAACTATAGGCTTAGTTATAGCAATAATACTGCAACTTAAATTAGGAAAAATGGGAAAATTTAAGTTGGCATATTTGAAAACGGTAATATCGTCCATTTTCGCGAGAAATGGATCAAAATTCGCAATTTTAGCTGTGAATGCAGTTTTGTTAGAAATTTAACAAGGAATCGAACGAGGTATGCCATTCCAGATTCGAGTAACTATTGGCTTAGTTATAGCAATAATACTGCAACTTAAATTAGGAAAAATGGGAAAATTTAAGTTGGCATATTTGATAACGGGAAAATCGTCCATTTTCGCGAGAAATGGATCAAAATTCGCAATTTTAGCTGTGAATGCAGTTTTGTTAGAAATTTAACAAGGAATCGAACGAGATATGCCATTCCAGATTCGAGTAACTATTGGCTTAGTTATAGCAATAATACTGCAACTTAAATTAGGAAAAATGGGAAAATTTAAGTTGGCATATTTGATAACGGGTAATATCGTCCATTTTCGCGAGAAATGGATCAAAATTCGCAATTTTAGCTGTGAATGCAGTTTTGTTAGAAATTTAACAAGGAATCGAACGAGATATGCCATTCCAGATTCGAGTAACTATTGGCTTAGTTATAGCAATAATACTGCAACTTAAATTAGGAAAAATGGGAAAATTTAAGTTGGCATATTTGATAACGGGTAATATCGTCCATTTTCGCGAGAAATGGATCAAAATTCGCAATTTTAGCTGTGAATGCAGTTTTGTTAGAAATTTAACAAGGAATCGAACGAGATATGCCATTCCAGATTCGAGTAACTATTGGCTTAGTTATAGCAATAATACTGCAACTTAAATTAGGAAAAATGGGAAAATTTAAGTTGGCATATTTGATAAACGGTAATATCGTCCATTTTCGCGAGAAATGGATCAAAATTCGCAATTTTAGCTGTGAATGCAGTTTTGTTAGAAATTTAACAAGGAATCGAACGAGATATGCCATTCCAGATTCGAGTAACTATTGGCTTAGTTATAGCAATAATACTGCAACTTAAATTAGGAAAAATGGGAAAATTTAAGTTGGCATATTTGATAACGGGTAATATCGTCCATTTTCGCGAGAAATGGATCAAAATTCGCAATTTTAGCTGTGAATGCAGTTTTGTTAGAAATTTAACAAGGAATCGAACGAGATATGCCATTCCAGATTCGAGTAACTATTGGCTTAGTTATAGCAATAATACTGCAACTTAAATTAGGAAAAATGGGAAAATTTAAGTTGGCATATTTGATAACGGGTAATATCGTCCATTTTCGCGAGAAATGGATCAAAATTCGCAATTTTAGCTGTGAATGCAGTTTTGTTAGAAATTTAACAAGGAATCGAACGAGATATGCCATTCCAGATTCGAGTAACTATTGGCTTAGTTATAGCAATAATACTGCAACTTAAATTAGGAAAAATGGGAAAATTT